>NC_051231.1:32440048-32662548 GCF_015220715.1 Pygocentrus nattereri | reverse complement strand
GACAGTCCCAGCAGGAGCGCTTTTACAAACCCCATCCTTCTTCACTGCTCAGAACCCTCTTTGTTTGGGGAATGTTATGAGAGCCATTGTAACTGAGGCCTTTGCTCCTCTGCTTGAGTTGACATAGTGTTTTACACACAAACCCCCACGTTTGGACATTAGACTCTTGGCCAAGAGCAACTCTGAGATAGTTCTTCTCTCCCTGTTGACTCCCTTTTGCTTCAAACACTAAACCATTTCAGATGCGATTCTTTCATGGATGAAAGCACATTAAAAATAACGCCAGGCCCACAGCAGCACTGTGTGAGCTTCATTTGCAAACGAAGAGCTCAAACAGAGGGACAAAGAGACTGATAGCTGTGTTTTGAGCATGTGTGTTACACAAAGTGTACATAGTGGCCACAGTGCAAACAGAGACAGCCTCAGGCCCAACCAGGACCGCCGGTACCTATCAGACTCATTAAAGGGGAACCGCCTGATGATCTGAGACGATTTTTCAATAGTTTTCAGAAAGTTTGGATTAAAATGTATTTGCTTTAATCAGTCCATGGTAGAGCAATACTTGCAAATACATACAAAATCCCAAAATATATATTTTTTCAGATTTCCCACTATTTTCCATCATTAATATTCCATAGAAAACTCGGAAGACACAAGTAGGTTCACTGGTCATTTTGGATAGTAAATAAAACGCTGTGAAGTGGTTGATTAATTATAGAGACTCTGGTGTCATTACAGTGGTGGTGATGGGAACCAGGGGTCGCCATGACTACAACACAGATATAGACATTTTAATTACTATCCAGAACCACCAGAGAACCTACACGAGTCTTCTGTGTTTATATGGAATGTTGATGATAAAATTGCGGAACGTCTGAAATAATTTGACACGTTTTCTTTGGGGACTATTTTGCCTCACAGCACGCTGCATGTATTCCTCCACCATGAATGTATTGAAACCATTTAAATCTCTCATAAAACAGCGTCTCAGTCATCAGGCAGTGAATTCAGAACCATCTCACATAACAGCTTTCTATGAGGGAGCTTTCAGAGGTGGACGTCTGGTTTCTGATCACCACCACTGTGAACAGTTTTGATTATCCTATTAAATGACTCACTGAATTCAGTGTATTAGCCAAGTGTATAAACTGCACATTAGATAAAAACTGATTTTATTAGCACAGAAAAAAAGACTTTAGACAGGTGTTCAGTTTTGTGTACAAGTGTTTAGAGCATACATCTGATTTCCAGAGTTCCTCCAGGGTTATCCACCTGGGGGTGAGACACAGACTGCCGTTTGTGAGAGTGCCACACTTTGAGAGCCACTGCTGAACTTCAGAGGCCTTTCAAAAATAATACTGTTTGTGTCAAATGCAAAGTTCCTTCAGTCCAGTCTGTCTGACTTCACCTGCCCTTCATAAAGCTGCTCATCACGTGGTCACTCTTGTCCGAGAGCCAGTATCCCACCATGGCTGCCACAGCCCCCATGAACATGGAGGTGAAAACCATGTCTCCTTTAGCAGCCAGCGTGGCCAGAGCACACAGCACCACCCCAAAGAACATCTGCTTCAGCACCTCCACCTCCTCATCCTGGAGGTCATCCAGCAGACCGCGCTCCTGACCCTCTGCAGGGGGACAGAGACACTCAGAACATCACAGCAATCATTTTCTTCATAACGTGTTTAGTGATTCTGATTAATGCAGTGCTGTTCTCAGTTGGAGATGAAAATAATAAGATGCAGTAACTCTACAACTAAACTGACTTAACTTCAGATTCAGAACTGTTAAAACTCAGAAATACATGGATAACATGAAGAATGTAGTTCTAATAAAGTTACCATCCAGAATGAAATTCTAATAAAATTAATAATCACACTGAAATTCTAATAAAATTAATAATCTTACTGAAGTTCTAATAAAATTAATAATCTTACTGAAGTTCTAATAAAATTAATAATTATACTGAAGTTCTAATAAAATTAATAATCATACTGAAGTTCTAATAAAATTAATAATTATACTGAAGTTCTAATAAAATTAATAATTATACTGAAGTTCTAATAAAATTAATATCCAAAACAACGTTCTAATAAAATTAACATCCAGAAAGAAGTTCTAATAATATTAACATTCAGAATGAAGTTGTAATAAAATTAACATTCAGAATGAAGTTCTATAAAAATTAATATCCAGAATGATGTTCTAATAAAATTAACATCTAGAATGATGTTCTAATAAAATTAACATCCAGAAAGAAGTTCTAATAAAATTAACATCCAAAACAACATTCTAATAAAATTATCATCCAGAAAGAAGTTCTAATAAAATTAACATCCAGAATGATGTTCTATAAAAATTAATATCCAGAAGGATGTTCTAATAAAATTAACATCCAAAACAACATTCTAATAAAATTATCATCCAGAAAGAAGTTCTAATAAAATTAACATCCAGAATGATGTTCTATAAAAATTAATATCCAGAAGGATGTTCTAATAAAATTAACATCCAAAACAACATTCTGATAAAATTATCATCCAGAAAGAAGTTCTAATAAAATTAACATCTAGAATGAAGTTGTGGTAAAAATAATATCCTGAAGTTCATACAGTGAACATAATAAATCTTGACCTTATAGTTTAAATATGCTGAAAATATTGAAAAGTTCTGTTAATTTTATGTTTCTGTTTTAGGCATTGAAATAATGCTGAAATCTGGGGGGTCTGCAACCCCTCTGAGCCCCACTTCCCGTATGGTTGATGGCATCAGGACACATTTTAGAACGAAGTTTGAAATATTCAATTTGTAGGACGTTAGACCTGCAGGTGAAGAGGAGGTGTAAGAGTGTTTGTTACTCTCTCACCTGCCGGCTGGTTCCTCACACACACACTGCCGCTGTGTGTGAAGCCCGGAGCGCATTCACAGCGGAACGATCCTTCAGTGTTCACGCAGAGAGCGTTTATATCAGAGCAGGCCAACACCTCCTCACTGCACTCATCAACATCTGAAACACAGACCAACACCTCCTCACTGCACTCATCAACATCTGAAACACAGACCAACACCTCCTCACTGCACTCATCAACTTCTGAAACACAGACCAACACCTCCTCACTGCACTCATCAACTTCTGAAACACAGACCAACACCTCCTCACTGCACTCATCAACTTCTGAAACACAGACCAACACCTCCTCACTGCACTCATCAACTTCTGAAACACAGACCAACACCTCCTCACTGCACTCATCAACATCTGAAACACAGACCAACACCTCCTCACTGCACTCATCAACATCTGAAACACAGACCAACACCTCCTCACTGCACTCATCAACATCTGAAACACAGACCAACACCTCCTCACTGCACTCATCAACATCTGAAACACAGACCAACACCTCCTCACTGCACTCATCAACAACTGAAACACAGACCAACACCTCCTCACTGCACTCATCAACATCTGAAACACAGACCAACACCTCCTCACTGCACTCATCAACATCTGAAACACAGACCAACACCTCCTCACTGCACTCATCAACATCTGAAACACAGGCCAACACCTCCTCACTGCACTCATCAACATCTGAAACACAGGCCAACACCTCCTCACTGCACTCATCAACATCTGAAACACAGACCAACACCTCCTCACTGCACTCATCAACATCTGAAACACAGACCAACACCTCCTCACTGCACTCATCAACATCTGAAACACAGACCAACACCTCCTCACTGCACTCATCAACATCTGAAACACAGACCAACACCTCCTCACTGCACTCATCAACATCTGAAACACAGACCAACACCTCCTCACTGCACTCATCAACATCTGAAACACAGACCAACACCTCCTCACTGCACTCATCAACATCTGAAACACAGACCAACACCTCCTCACTGCACTCATCAACATCTGAAACACAGACCAACACCTCCTCACTGCACTCATCAACATCTGAAACACAGACCAACACCTCCTCACTGCACTCATCAACATCTGAAACACAGACCAACACCTCCTCACTGCACTCATCAACATCTGAAACACAGACCAACACCTCCTCACTGCACTCATCAACAACTGAAACACAGACCAACACCTCCTCACTGCACTCATCAACATCTGAAACACAGACCAACACCTCCTCACTGCACTCATCAACATCTGAAACACAGACCAACACCTCCTCACTGCACTCATCAACATCTGAAACACAGACCAACACCTCCTCACTGCACTCATCAACATCTGAAACACAGACCAACACCTCCTCACTGCACTCATCAACATCTGAAACACAGACCAACACCTCCTCACTGCACTCATCAACATCTGAAACACAGACCAACACCTCCTCACTGCACTCATCAACATCTGAAACACAGACCAACACCTCCTCACTGCACTCATCAACATCTGAAACACAGACCAACACCTCCTCACTGCACTCATCAACATCTGAAACACAGACCAACACCTCCTCACTGCACTCATCAACATCTGAAACACAGACAAACACCTCCTCACTGCACTCATCAACATCTGAAACACAGACCAACACCTCCTCACTGCACTCATCAACATCTGAAACACAGACCAACACCTCCTCACTGCACTCATCAACATCTGAAACACAGACCAACACCTCCTCACTGCACTCATCAACATCTGAAACACAGACAAACACCTCCTCACTGCACTCATCAACATCTGAAACACAGACCAACACCTCCTCACTGCACTCATCAACATCTGAAACACAGACCAACACCTCCTCACTGCACTCATCAACATCTGAAACACAGACCAACACCTCCTCACTGCACTCATCAACATCTGAAACACAGACAAACACCTCCTCACTGCACTCATCAACATCTGAAACACAGACCAACACCTCCTCACTGCACTCATCAACATCTGAAACACAGACCAACACCTCCTCACTGCACTCATCAACATCTGAAACACAGACCAACACCTCCTCACTGCACTCATCAACATCTGAAACACAGACAAACACCTCCTCACTGCACTCATCAACATCTGAAACACAGACCAACACCTCCTCACTCCACTCAACAACATCTGAAACACAGACCAACACCTCCTCACTGCACTCATCAACATCTGAAACACAGACAAACACCTCCTCACTGCACTCATCAACATCTGAAACACAGACCAACACCTCCTCACTGCACTCATCAACTTCTGAAACACAGACCAACACCTCCTCACTGCACTCATCAACTTCTGAAACACAGACCAACACCTCCTCACTGCACTCATCAACATCTGAAACACAGACCAACACCTCCTCACTGCACTCATCAACATCTGAAACACAGACCAACACCTCCTCACTGCACTCATCAACATCTGAAACACAGACCAACACCTCCTCACTGCACTCATCAACATCTGAAACACAGACCAACACCTCCTCACCACTCACCAACATCTGAAACACAGACCAACACCTCCTCACTGCACTCATCAACATCTGAAACACAGACCAACACCTCCTCACTGCACTCATCAACATCTGAAACACAGACCAACACCTCCTCACTGCACTCATCAACATCTGAAACACAGACCAACACCTCCTCACTGCACTCATCAACATCTGAAACACAGAGCAGACCAACACCTCCTCACTGCACTCATCAACATCTGAAACACAGAGCAGACCAACACCTCCTCACTGCACTCATCAACATCTGAAACACAGACCAACACCTCCTCACTGCACTCATCAACATCTGAAATACAGAGCAGACCAACACCTCACTGCACTCATCAACATCTGAAACACAGAGCAGACCAACACCTCACTGCACTCATCAACATCTCAAACACAGACCAACACCTCCTCACTGCACTCATCAACATCTGAAACACAGACCAACACCTCCTCACTGCACTCATCAACATCTGAAACACAGAGCAGACCAACACCTCCTCACTGCACTCATCAACATCTGAAACACAGACCAACACCTCCTCACTGCTCCCATAAACATCTGAAATAGAGTTGCTATCTGAACTATCAAGCATCCGAATATACCATTTGATTTTTAAAACTTAATGATTCTCATCCATAATTGTGGTATCACACTTCATTTTTTATACTGCTAATAAAACTAACAAACAAACAAACAAAAAATAAAAATAAATAAATAAATAATCAAAAGCCTGGTCTCATGCTCACCTACACACTTCACACCTGACCACGTGTGACCAGGGGCACACTTCTTACAACGAGCTGGACCACTACCCATGCAGCCCACACAGGCATGATCACAACCTAGAGACAGAAAGAGAGAGAGAGACAAATAGAGAGACAGAAACAGAGTGACAGAGACAGAAAGAGAGAGAGAGACAAAGAGAGACAGAAACAGAGTGACAGAGACAGAAAGAGAGAGAGAGAGACAAATAGAGAGACAGAAACAGAGTGACAGAGACAGAAAGAGAGAGAGAGACAAATAGAGAGAGAAAAAAATAAAGTGAGAGAGACCAAAAGGAACAACCATCAAAGAGGAGAAACAGGAAGAGAGAAAGAAAGTGAGATGGGGGAGCAAAAGGAACTCTATTGTATTTTGGAATAAATGAAAGGCTGATAAGATCTACAGTGTGTTTATATGTAAATAAACAATAGTCAGTTCCGATGGCTCAATCTGATTGGGTGAGCTCTCTACCCTTGATGTTGTGATAATAGCGTGTTTTTTCACACTTACTGCGTCACAGGTAAACATTACTGAGTTTCTACTTCAGCACATTAAAAACAGAAAATGGACACATTAGATAACTTCTGTAAGGTCATATATCTGACCTGCAGCCCATTTGGTCAGATTCTGAAGAAGAGAGTGACCAGAGGCCTACATCAGATTCTGCCCCTGTCGTTGCCCCAGGAGAATTTTTCAGTCAGTAGTTGTGGTTGGAGAACCAGAGCCAGTTTAAAGGGAGCCCGTCCAATTCCTTTTTCGCATGGTATGTCAAAAATATGGCTGCAATACACTAGAGGGCGCCCACGAGTGAGTCCTAAGTGAATGGGAGTGAATTGAGTGACTAAAAATAAAAACATTTACATATTTCTGATGTGTTTATTTTACTGAAAAAGCAAAGAACACACGCTACTGAGAGCTGATTGGTTAGAGTTACTGCTACTGAGAGCTGATTGGTTAGAGTTACTGCTACTGAGAGCTGATTGGTTAGCGTTACTGCTACTGAGAGCTGATTGGTTAGCGTTACTGCTACTGAGAGCTGATTGGTTAGCGTTACTGCTACTGAGAGCTGATTGGTTAGCGTTACTGCTACTGAGAGCTGATTGGTTAGCGTTACTGCTACTGAGAGCTGATTGGTTAGAGTTACTGCTACTGAGAGCTGATTGGTTAGAGTTACTGCTACTGAGAGCTGATTGGTTAGCGTTACTGCTACTGAGAGCTGATTGGTTAGCGTTACTGCTACTGAGAGCTGATTGGTTAGCGTTTCTGCTACTGAGAGCTGATTGGTTAGCGTTACTGCTACTGAGAGCTGATTGGTTAGCGTTACTGCTACTGAGAGCTGATTGGTTAGCGTTACTGCTACTGAGAGCTGATTGGTTAGCGTTTCTGCTACTGAGAGCTGATTGGTTAGTGTTACTGCTACTGAGAGCTGATTGGTTAGAGTTACTGCTACTGAGAGCTGATTGGTTAGAGTTACTGCTACTGAGAGCTGATTGGTCAGCGTTACTGCTACTGAGAGCTGATTGGTCAGAGTTACTGCTACTGAGAGCTGATTGGTTAGCGTTACTGCTACTGAGAGCTGACTGGTTAGCGTTACTGCTACTGAGAGCTGATTGGTTAGCGTTACTGCTACTGAGAGCTGATTGGTTAGAGTTACTGCTACTGAGAGCTGATTGGTTAGCGTTACTGCTACTGAGAGCTGATTGGTTAGCGTTACTGCTACTGAGAGCTGATTGGTTAGCGTTACTGCTACTGAGAGCTGATTGGTTAGCGTTACTGCTACTGAGAGCTGATTGGTTAGAGTTACTGCTACTGAGAGCTGATTGGTTAGAGTTACTGCTACTGAGAGCTGATTGGTTAGAGTTACTGCTACTGAGAGCTGATTGGTTAGAGTTACTGCTACTGAGAGCTGATTGGTTAGCGTTTCTGCTACTGAGAGCTGATTGGTTAGCGTTTCTGCTACTGAGAGCTGATTGGTTAGCGTTACTGCTACTGAGAGCTGATTGGTTAGCGTTACTGCTACTGAGAGCTGATTGGTTAGCGTTACTGCTACTGAGAGCTGATTGGTTAGAGTTACTGCTACTGAGAGCTGATTGGTTAGCGTTACTGCTACTGAGAGCTGATTGGTTAGCGTTACTGCTACTGAGAGCTGATTGGTTAGAGTTACTGCTACTGAGAGCTGATTGGTTAGAGTTACTGCTACTGAGAGCTGATTGGTTAGAGTTACTGCTACTGAGAGCTGATTGGTTAGAGTTACTGCTACTGAGAGCTGACTGGTTAGCGTTACTGCTACTGAGAGCTGATTGGTTAGCGTTTCTGCTACTGAGAGCTGATTGGTTAGCGTTACTGCTACTGAGAGCTGATTGGTTAGCGTTTCTGCTACTGAGAGCTGATTGGTTAGCGTTTCTGCTACTGAGAGCTGATTGGTTAGCGTTACTGCTACTGAGAGCTGATTGGTTAGAGTTACTGCTACTGAGAGCTGATTGGTTAGAGTTACTGCTACTGAGAGCTGATTGGTTAGAGTTACTGCTACTGAGAGCTGACTGGTTAGCGTTACTGCTACTGAGAGCTGATTGGTTAGCGTTTCTGCTACTGAGAGCTGATTGGTTAGCGTTACTGCTACTGAGAGCTGATTGGTTAGCGTTTCTGCTACTGAGAGCTGATTGGTTAGCGTTACTGCTACTGAGAGCTGATTGGTTAGCGTTACTGCTACTGAGAGCTGATTGGTTAGCGTTACTGCTACTTAGAGCTGATTGGTTAGCGTTCCTGCTACTGAGAGCTGATTGGTTAGCGTTCCTGCTACTGAGAGCTGATTGGTTAGCGTTCCTGCTACTGAGAGCTGATTGGTTAGCGTTCCTGCTACTGAGAGCTGATTGGTTAGCGTTACTGCTACTGAGAGCTGATTGGTTAGCGTTACTGCTACTGAGAGCTGATTGTTTAGCGTTACTGCTACTGAGAGCTGATTGGTTAGCGTTACTGCTACTGAGAGCTGACTGGTTGGCGTTACTGCTACTGAGAGCTGACTGGTTGGCGTTACTGCTACTGAGAGCTGATTGGTTAGCGTTTCTGTTACTGAGAGCTGATTGGTTAGCGTTTCTGCTACTGAGAGCTGATTGGTTAGCGTTACTGCTACTGAGAGCTTATTGGTTAGCGTTACTGCTACTGAGAGCTGATTGGTTAGTGTTACTGCTACTGAGAGCTGATTGGTTAGTGTTACTGCTACTGAGAGCTGATTGGTCAGAGGGGACTACTTTTAAGGTGGAAGGAATCGCCAACAGTACAATACTTTTCATACAGTGTTCAGGGCTTCTTTGCCTTACTGTATTTTAGAGAACTGTTGCATAAAAGCAATAGAAGGTTGAGGCTTTGTGTTATCTGTCTTGTGTTCTATGGCTGTGTGTGTGTGTGTGTGTGTGTGTGAGAGAGAGTGTGTGTGTGTTTTACTCACTTCTACACTCATATGAGGAGTGTGTGTTGAAGCAGTACATGTCTGAGGGGCAGGTATCCAGCTCTGTACCACACTCATCAATATCTGCACAGACACATGAATAAAGTGGCCAAATTTGTTTGGATAAGTGGGGGAACCAACATCAGGAGGCTTCAGCCAACATATATACAACATACGACCGGTCACTTTATTAGGTAGGTTCAATTGCTTGTTAACACAAATAGCTGATCAGCCAATCACACGGCTGCAGCTCACTGCATTTAGGCATGTAGAGGTGGTCAAGACGACTTGCTGAAGTGCAGACCGAGCATCAGAACGGGGGAGAAAGGGGATTTAAGGGGCTTTGAACGTGGCGTGGTTGTTGGTGCCAGACGGGCTGGTCTGAGTATTTCAGAAACTGCTGATCTGCTGGGATTTTCACGCTCAACCATCTCTAGGGTTTACAGAGAACGGTCCGAAAAAAAGAGGAAATGTCCTGTGAGCGGTCAGTTGTGTGGATGAAAATGCCTTGTTGATGTGAGAGGTCAGAGGAGAATGGACAGACTGGTTCCAGATGATAGAAAGGCAGCAGGAAATCAAATAACCACTTGTTACAACCAAGGAATGTAGAACACCGTCTCTGAATGCATAACACATCCAACCTTCAAGAAGATGGGCTACAGCAGCAGAAGACCACACAGGGTCTCCTGTCAGCTAAGAACAGGAAACTGAGACTACAGTTCGCACGGGCTCACCGAAATTGGACAATAGAAGATCGGAAAAATGTTCCCTGGTCTGACGAGTCTCGATTTCAGCTGCGACATTCAGACGGTGGGGTCAGAATTTGGTGTAAACAATATGAAAGCACGGATCCATCCTGCATTGTATAAACGGTTCAGGCTGGTGGTGGTGTGATGGTGTGGGGGATATATTCTTGGCACACTTTGTGCCCCTTAGTACCAATTGAGCATCGTTTAAATGCTGCAGCCTACGTGACTATTGCTGCTGACCATGTCCATCCCTTTATGACCACAGTGTACCCATCTTCTGATGGCTACTTCCAGCAGGATAATGCACCATGTCACAAAGCTCATATTATCTCAAACTGGTTTCTTGAACATGGCAGTGAGTTCACTGTAGTCCAGTGGCCTCCACAGTCACCAGATCTCAATCCAGTAGAGCACCTTTGGGAAGTGGTGGAACGGGAGATTCGCATCGTAGATGTGCAGCCGACAAATCTGCAGCAACTGCGTGATGCTATCATTTCAATATGGACCAAAATCTCTGAGGAACGTTTCCAACACATTGTTGAAAGTCTGCCTCAAAGTTCTGAAGCCAAAAGGAGGTCCAACCTTTTACTAGCAAGGTGTACCTAATAAAGTGGCCAGTGAGCGTATGTGTGTGTATGTGTGTGTATATATATATATATATATATATATATATATATATGTATATTGCAGAGGGAATAAACATGGTTTTGTCTCAATGACAGTTTGAAAAAGTAATTAAACTTGACTCTTCATCTTCCACAACGGTTTGCCTGCACAAGACAGTGAATGAACAATAGACTGTTTTTCATGCTTTTATTTGTGATAAACAATGAAGGAACAAACAGTGGACTGGAAACTGTATTTGCACATTAAATGAGCTTAACCTCCAATACTTGTGTATTAATTATGAAGAAAAATGTAAAAGCAAACACAATTTCCCAGCCAACTACTGAAGCACTTTCAAACATGCAAAAAATACAAAAACACGTGAAGCATCGTTTTACACCCCCAAACCCAACCACGGCGGTCCGGTTTCAACAGGGATTAAATCAAGCAACTCTAATTATCTGGCAGCCCTAAGTACCGCCAGTTTGGCTGCATTAGTAAAGATGTACAGTACTGTGCAAAACTTTGAGGCGCATGATAAAATTTGTTTTCAAAGCTGTTTATTTTGGAAAAGCACTAAAATTAGAATAAATACAAATAATATTAGGTTAATAAGCCGTGACTTTATGTGTATCAACGTGTTTCTTTAAGCATTTTCAGTCCAGTACAGTCATCATCAAACACCAAACTTCAGTACAGATACACCAAAAATACTAAAGTACAGAAACCAATTACATTTACTCAATTACTCAGTTACTCAGATACTCAGTTACTGTCCACCACTGCTTTTCACTGTATTTCTGTACCATCGCCGTCTATTCTAATATCATATGGTGTTTATATCAGCAAGAACGCACATGTTGCTCAGATAAATATAATATGCTCGGGTGCTAAGACTTTTGCACAGTGCTGTATGCACACCGCACTCACCCACACACGCGTTGTCGTGGAGGCTGAACCCCGGCTGACACTGCAGACACTGGTCTCTCTCAGGTCCTCCACATGCCTTGCAGTGTTCAGAGCAGTTGTTCTCGAGGGCCAGGCCGGTCAGGACCAGCATGAATCCCAGTAACCATGGTAACCACCAGCGCAACATCGCCCCCTGATTTAAATCCATAGCAACAAATCAATACATCACAGTCATCTACAACAGTACCTGTAATCCAGGGGTGTTCAAACCTTTTCAGAGGGCCAGGCTGTACCTCTCAAAACACCTGAGGGCCAAAACATTATTCACTAATGTGAAGCTTTCAAAATATCAGCGCAGGGAATCTGAGCTTCCGGCGAGCTGCTGAGTTTCCTATCTCTGTGTAAAAGATGCACGAGGCTTCTTTTATGGTCGGATTGCTCAGCTTTGGATCAGAAAGTGCTTATAACACATAACTAAATTGTTATAACAACAAAACACGTCTAATGTTTTAAATATATTCATATTCAAGTGTTTACGAAAATAAAAAACCCATTTGGCACCTGGTTCATTCTCCATTTTAAGGGGGAAACCGTGTCACAAAGGTTGGGCTTAAAAAAGATGCTTAAAATATTAGACACGGCTCCAAAAGTCAGTGTGTACATTTACACAGTCGACCTGAAGTTAAATAAGACTTTCCCTCCTGATTCTCTGATTTCTCTTTATTTATCCTGCTTCATATTCGCTCTGCGTCTGTAAAACAGCTCGTCACAAAACCAGTTTTCAACATTTGAGGAACCATTTGTAACGAAAAACAATATCTTTAAGAGGTTTAACTGAGGAATTTGATTCATGTTTGCTTTTTATGTCATTAACATTAAACTACATTTAAAAATGTGTTTTATTTAAAAAATCCATGTGTCTCAGATTTTGGTCACTGGTGTTATCAGGACTCTTACTTTACATTAGAACTCAGTTAAACTGCTCCTTTGGGTCGAGAGCTCATCAGAGAGGAAGCAGCTCGAGGTCCACACCTGCGCACTATATTTCATCCATTTATTAATAACTTTGTTTATCAGGCGGCTCAGAACTTCTATGTGTCCCTGGTGTTATGAGCTTTAATGGCTGATTCATTAATATTTTATTAATATATAAAAGTCAAATATATCATTTTATTACTGATTTTAAACAGTTTCACAAGGTCACCTGATCAGCCAACGAGTCCACCAATTTACAAAATCCTCAGTCTTACCCAGAAAGTCGCTGGAGTCGCCGTCACTGGTGTTACACCACATTCATACACCAGTGACTGTAAGACAGGTTTGGAATTAAGATCCTTTTTGCGTATTTGATAATAGGAGATGTTGAGGGACGCATTAAGATTATTTAGCTTTGGGATGAAAGGAACCGAATTTTAAAAAATGTATCCACCTAAATTCCCACTCTTCCAGAGCCCCGCTGGTGAGATGATTAAGTCATGACTACGGCTTAGTAAGACGCTTCACTAAGTTGTGGCCACTACGTAATCATCTCATTCCCAAGCCTTACTAAGTCATGGCCACGCATTATTTTTATCTATACAGGGTGTCATCATCAGGGCTCTGTACACTTCAAATGGAGAACGACCCAAATACAAGCCCACAGTGGGGTCCAAAAGTCTGAGGGTACTAGACAAGAACTGCTGCCTTTTCTTACCGCACAAAGTATAATACACAGACAAGCATGTAGAAGCACGTAGAAGCATACAGAAGAATGTAGAACCATACAGAAGCATGTAGAACCATGCTGAAGCGTGTAGAACCATGCAGAACCATGCTGAAGTGTGTAGAACCATGCAGAAGCATGCAGAAGCGTGCAGAAGCGTGTAGAACCATGCTGAAGTGTGTAGAACCATGCAGAACCATGTAGAAGCGTGCAGAAGCATGCAGAAGCATGTAGAAGCATACAGAAGCGTGCAGAAGCATGTAGAACCATGCAGAAGCATGTAGAACCATGCTGAAGTGTGTAGAACCATGCAGAACCATGTAGAAGCGTGCAGAAGCATGTAGAAGCATACAGAAGCGTGCAGAAGCGTGCAGAAGCATGTAGAACCATGCAGAAGCATGTAGAACCATGCTGAAGTGTGTAGAACCATGCAGAAGCATGTAGAACCATGCAGAAACATGTAGAACCATGCAGAAACATGTAGAACCATGCTGAAGTGTGTAGAACCATGCAGAAGCGTGCAGAAGCATGTAGAACCATGCAGAAGCATGTAGAACCATGCTGAAGTGTGTAGAACCATGCAGAAGCATACAGAAGCGTGCAGAAGCATGTAGAACCATGCAGAAGTGTGTAGAACCATGCAGAAGCGTGCAGAAGCATGTAGAACCATGCAGAAGCATGTAGAACCATGCTGAAGTGTGTAGAACCATGCAGAACCATGCAGAAACGTGTAGAACCATGCTGAAGTGTGTAGAACCATGCAGAAGCGTGCAGAAGCATGTAGAACCATGCTGAAGTGTGTAGAACCATGCAGAAGCATACAGAAGCGTGCAGAAGCATGTAGAACCATGCTGAAGTGTGTAGAACCATGCAGAAGCGTGCAGAAGCATGTAGAACCATGCAGAAGCATGTAGAACCATGCTGAAGTGTGTAGAACCATGCAGAAGCATGTAGAACCATGCAGAAACATGTAGAACCATGCAGAAGTGTGTAGAACCATGCAGAAGCGTGCAGAAGCATGAAGAACCATGCAGAAGCATGTAGAACCATGCAGAAGCATGTAGAACCATGCAGAAGTGTGTAGAACCATGCAGAAGCATACAGAAGCGTGCAGAAGCATGTAGAACCATGCTGAAGTGTGTAGAACCATGCAGAAGTGTGTAGAACCATGCAGAAGTGTGTAGAACCATGATCACTGAGCTCTAATATAAACTCTCAATCACACTATAATACAGTCATGAGCAGAAACGGACGGCAGGACACAGAAATCTGACCTCTAAACAGCTTCACACACACACACACTCTCACACACACACACACACACTCTCACACACACCCACACACACACACTCTCTCACACACACACTCACACTCTCTCACACACACACACCCACACCCACACACACACACACACACCCACACACTCACAGCCACTCTCACACACACACACACACCCACACACACACACACACTCACACCCACACACAGACACACTCTCACACACTCACACACACAGACACACTCTCACACACACAGTCTAACGAAAGGCCGCAGCTGCCCAGTCGGAGCGGAGATCCGCTCACACCGCTCAGTCTTACCTGCTCACTGTCCGCTCCGCGCGCTTACAACTGTAAACACAAACAAATTTAACTTCTCAGCTCACGCGCTCCTCGTCCTGAACACTCGCTGGGCGGAGCCAACAGAACTACCAGAGAGCAGCTCGCGCGCCCCTCGTGAACAGCCGTTGTTATTTATAGTCTGGGGGGTGGGGGGGAGGGGGGTGTGGGTGCGGGTGAGGGGTCTCAGATTTGGCTGAAGTAGCTTTCCCGTGTGAATTCCGTTCGGGTCTAAGCTGATCCAAACTGGTTTATGGTGCTCCAGCGCTGGTCAGGGGCTGGTTTAGATGGTCACCCAGCTTAGCAGCATCCAAAACAACAGATCACTGCTGGAACAAACCTTGTATCTCCAAAAAGTAAACTTGGGATAAAGACAAACGTGCTTCACTTTTAGTGGAAGTAAATGGAGAAATTTTCTCTTTCCAAATAATTTGGACCATTTCTGTTGGTCATCAAGGAATTTTGGCACAACATAAAGGGTAACTGCCTTTTTCAAAGGCAGTCTGGCAGTGGTGGCACGGATGCTCCGGTATCTTCTGCCAGAGGCCGCAGTGAGAAGTCCGAGTGAGGGATGGATGGGGTCGTCCACAATGCTGGTGGCGTTCCGGATACAACGTATGGTGTAGCTGTCCATGATGGAGGGGAGATGATCTTCTCAGCTGTCCTCACTATACGCTGTAGGGTCTTGCGGTCTGAGGCGGTGTAGCTCCCAAGCCAGGCGATGATGCAGCTGCTCAGGATGCTCTCCACAGTCCCCCTGTAGAACATGGTGAGGATGGGAGGGGGGAGATGAGCCTTCTTCAGTCTCCACAGGAAGTAGAGGCGCTGCTGGGCTATCTTGGCTATGGAGTTGGTGTTGAGGGACCAGGTGAGGTTCACTGTGATGTGGACACCGAGGAACTTGGTGCTCCTAACGATTTCCACAGCAGAGCCAGTGATGTTCAGTGGGGGGTGTTCAACAACCATCTCCTTAGTTTTGTCCACATTCAGAGACAGCCTGTTGGCTCCGCACCAGTCCGTTAGCTGCTGCACCTCCTCTCTGTCCGCTGACTCGTTGTTCTTGCTGATCAGACCCACCACAGTCGTGTCATCAGTGAACTTGATGATGTGGTTTGAGCTGAACTTTGCAGTACAGTCAGGAGTCAGTAGAGTGAACAGCAGTGGACTGAGCACACAGCCCTGAGGGACACCGGTGCTCAGTGTGGTGGTGCTGGAGATGATATTACCTATCCTGAGGTCTCTCAGTCAGGAAATCCAGCACTAGGACCGCCCAATTTAAACCATTAACAAAGAGTATAAACATTTAGAACTGTGTGCAAGTGATTGGTCTAAAGTGAGGAAATTTTGTTTTTGTTACACCTTGGATGAACATCTAACCGTATCCATTAGAATAACTTTGATTAAACGTAATTTTCATACCTTTGCCCACAATTGAATTAGGATTTTCTATTGTTTGGTTGAAAATTAACCATAACACTGATTTTCATATGAAATTTATAAGCGCTAAAATCTCAGATGAATCTGAACATTGTCTTCAAATTTGCACCCAGCCAAATTCAGAGGTCAAATGCACCAAAGTAAGTGTAAAATTTCAGATGTGGACCTAACTGAGTGCTGAAATGATTCGAAATGACTGGCATTTGTGTTTGAACAAAAGAACATTCAATAAGCATTCATTAATTACGTGTTTATTAAAGAAACCTGAGGTAACCTTTGGTAGAAAATAAAGCCATTAAAACATTAACATTTTAAAATTACATATACACAAATTCCTGCTGAACAATCCAGTGTACCACGCAACTTTGTTTATACAAATGGACAATATATTAAAGACAACACATATTTATGTAATATATACATGACACTGAAATTAAAGCATTCCATCTCTCAGAAAAAAGTGCTTGTGTTCCTGCATTTGACCCTGCAATCAGGTTACTGAAGCCACCAGTTACCACAACTAGTAGTAGTACTTACAGACCTGTGGTGGTCCCAGTGCTATGGAAACCCTGTTTAGTAATTTTGCTGCTACAACACCTGATTCAGCTCATTAAGGGCTCATTCGTCCGGAGTATCATTTTGGCTCAACGCACCACAAAAGCCTAAACTTAAGTTCTCCACTTTGGGAGAAATTCAAACCAAAGCCCATTATTTCCTTCGTATTATCCAAATAACTGCATGGATGTGGCCCAAAATTGGTGGACAGAGACCTGGACGTATTACTATCAAGGCAGAATCTTCATTTCAGTGTTAAATCCACCTTTTTTCCGGTTTCACCCAAAGCAAACCTGGCTCTGGACGTCAGTGCTGGTGGCTGTAAACCAGACGGTATGAACCATTAGTTTCTGACTGGACGTGTTTGAGCGGATCACCAGCCGCGATTTTCAGGTAAACAAAGCACCTGGACAGACAGTGTCACTGAGCTGGAATCTGGGAAGGATAGAGCGGTTCAGATACAGTAATATCAGTCAATCCGTTCTATCCAGTGAAAAATGAATCACAGACCTGTGAGCGGCTGCGTTCTTCCTTCATATGTGGTGCACATAGTGAGTCAGACTTCATTTAGTTTCTACAGCAAACTTGTGCCAGATACAGACCAGGGATGGGCACCATTATTCAAATTTATCCAAATGTACTTTAGTACTGGTTTACACAGTTTGGTACACAGAGACAAATAAGGCTCTTGTAAGATTTAAATACGTTTCGACTGGGTGTGCAATGTGGAAATGCAGAGAATGGCCTCTTTTCCACTGTAGACCTGAACGGTTTAAGCTGACTGCGCGGAATAACTTTAAGGACGCGGATATTCACGACTGGTTCTATGTTCACATTGATTTTGTGACGGTTATCATGGATTATTTCAAAACCAGTCAAATATGAAGTTCAATTTGCTTAAATAAAAGTAAATTAATGCAGCTCACGATTTTCAGACCATCCTGTAAATGCCAAACCACCAATCTCACGACCATTGCTAAGTGTGAAAGAGAAGCTGCTTTGCCTGAGCTTATCTAGCCTGCTTAATCCTCTGCTCAGCACAGAAAAGGCTCAATTCTGTCTAACTGAAGCACCACTGACACAACTAACATGCCAATGACACAGATCTGAGGGAGAAGGGTGGAGAAACCGATGATGAGTGACCGAAAGCCCAACTCGAACCTGTTCTGTGGAGTTTGGAGCCGTAGCGTGTCAGCTAAGCTAACAATACCTTAGTTAGCAGGCTAAGCGTGCCGGACACACCACAGTACAGGCTCGGTTCTCTCTGCTGCTACAAGCTTAGACAACAAAAGTCTGAGAGAGGCAAGTCGAGTGACTGGCGTTGGGATGAGAGCCGAAATCGAATGTTCACTATGGTGTTAGCCTATTAGCTGAATCGCTACTGTGAGCAGTTTTTCTGATCCATCTGGATGGAATGGACGGCCACGGGAACCTTTTAGCCCTACAGTGGAAAGGAAGCCACATTCTTATGATGATAAACCGTGTTTTGTAGTAAAAGACGCTAAATCTGCACTAAAAGACGCTAAAATCGAGAGTTTTATATGTTAAAGAGATACAAATATCCTCTTAAGCTACACACAGGAAACAAATGATAAACCTTCTTTCTTTCTGTATTTTTATTTAATACAACATGCAATACTTTTTGGTTGGGATATTTAAATACTGTTCTTTTTTAACATGTGGCTATTTGAATTGAGAGTGTGGTTAAAATGCCCATCCCTAATCCAGACCACACTGTAGAACACAGGTCTGCTAATGTTATCCAGGCTACGCTCTTTGAGGTAAAGTTACATATGCAGAGGGAGCGTCTCCTCCTCCAGAATCTCCACCTGCGTCAGCACAGATTGTGCCTGTGGCCACAGTCTTTTCCCAGAATTCTTCAGCCCCTTTGTCAGATGCCTGGAGGCCCTCCTGAGCCAGAGCAGCTTCTTTATCCGCATGCTAAAGCTCTCCGGCTGCTCTGGGCAGAGCTCCGCCAGCAGCTGACGACTCTCTGAGGGCAGACTGTAGAGCTCTAGGCCCTGGAACAGCATCGGCATGGCTCTTCCTCCATTTATGAGTTTCTGAGAGTCAAAGTGCACCAGAACGAAGCGCTCAGCGGTGCCGCCCTTCAGGTGGGCAGAGAAAATGCAGCTGAGGGCAGAACCGAAGACGTCTGAAAAGCACGGCGTGGGTTTGCACCATGCTGTCTGGTCCTTCTTCGCCCCTTCTGGTCCTCCTTTCTTTTCCCCTATCCAGCTGTCCCAGCAGGCCTGAGCTGTGTCCAGGGCGGAGCCGGATAGCACCAGCAGGGCTTTACCTCTGCGTCTCTGCAGCAGGCCGAGTTTCGAGTGAAGCCACGGTCCCGGACCCAGAGAGCTCAGCTCGGCCTGACTCCACAGGTCCAGCGACACCCCGAAACCCAGCTCAGATAACTCCGTCCCCAACTGGCACACCAGACCAGCCTCGAGCACATCAGCACCAGACGCATGCAGGAGCAACACCTCACCACGAGCTTCTACGGGGGGGGGGGGGGGGGGGGGGGGGACCAGAGAGACAGAAAGAGAGGGAGGGAGAGAAAGATAGGGAGAGAGAGAGAGCGAGAGAAAAAGAGAGAGAGAGAGCGAGAGCGAGTGAGAGAGAGAGAGAGAGCGAGAGAAAAAGAGAGAGAGCGAGAGAAAAAGAGAGAGAGAGCGAGAGAGAGAGAGCGAGAGAGAGCGAGAGAGAGAGAGAGAGAGAGAGAGAGAGAGAGAGAGAGAGCGAGAGCGAGAGCGAGAGAGAGCGAGAGAGAGAGAGAGCGAGAGAGAGAGAGAGCGAGAGAGAGAGCGAGAGCGAGAGAGAGATGAGAGAGCGAGAGAGAGAGCGAGAGAGAGAGAGAGAGAGAGAGAGCGAGAGAAAAAGAGAGAGAGAGCGAGAGAGCGAGAGAGAGAGAGAGAGAGAGAGAGAGAGAGAGAGAGAGAGAGAGAGAGAGAGAGAGAGAGAGAGAGAGAGAGAGTGAGAGTGAGTGAGAGAGAGAGAGAGAGAGAGAGAGAGAGAGAGAGAGAGAGAGAGAGAGAGAGAGAGAGAGAAGGGAAGAAAGGGATGAATTTGTTAAGTGAGATTATCTGAATGCACTGTTGGTCGTTATTTACAGACAGAAACGTGTATATTTTCCTGAGTGGTGAAGTTCTAGTGAACATGACTGTGTGAGTGTCGTACCTGCAGAGCAGTGAGATCTTTCCCAGTCTGAGATGCAGCCTGTCACACAGAGACACACAGAGACACACAGAGACACACAGAGACACACAGAGACACACAGAGACACACAGAGACACATCAGATGGACCGATTCACTGCACAATGTGACCTTATATTAGACTTAGTGAGGACAGAGACCGTCATACAGTCAGACAGAGAGAAATGGAGAGAGAGAGAGAGAGAGAGAGAGAGAGAGAGAGAGAGAGAGAGAGAGAGAGAGAGAGAGAGAGAGAGAGAGAGAGAGACACAGAGAGAGAGAGAGAGAGAGAGAGAGAGAGAGAGAGAGAGAGAGAGAGACAGAGAGAGAGAGAGATTTGTACTACACTAATAGAAGTAAACAGAGGGAGCACATCAATGGATTCATTGAGAAACACCCCCCCACTCCCCCACCCCCACCCCCCACCGCTGAAGAACCCAGATTGCTTAATAATAAACAATGAACTCCACTCACTCGTCCCAGCTCCGTATCTGACCGCTCGGTCTGTTCTACACAGGGCTGGGATCTATGGCTTTACTGCGCGTTATAGAACAGATCTGCTCTGTTCTGCTGTGGTGAAGTAATTCATATACAGACAGTCGTGATATGATTCACAGAGTTCACACTACACTTCAGTATGAAAATCTGCCTGAAGTTAAAACATTAAGATTTCCATTTTTAGTCTATATACACTCACCAACCACTTTATGAGGTACAGTTGCTTGTTCAGTTGCTTGTTAACACAAATAGCTAATCAGCCAATCACAGGGCCACAACTCAGTGCATTTAGGCCTGTAGAGGTGGTCAAGACGACTTGCTGAAGTGCAGACCGAGCATCAGAACGGGGAAGAAAGGGGATTTAAGGGGCTTTGAATGTGGCGTGGTTGTTGGTGCCAGACGGGCTGGTCTGAGTATTTCAGAAACTGCTGATCTGCTGGGATTTTCACACACAACCATCTCTAGGGTTTACAGAGAACGGTCCGAAAAAGAGGAAATATCCAGTGAGCGGTCAGTTGTGTGGACGAAAATGCCTTGTTGATGTGAGAGGTCAGAGGAGAATGGGCAGACTGGTTCCAGATGTGCAGTGGCCTTTTTATACCAACACTAATTCAGTTTTCCACGATACGGTCCGTGTAAGAGCCGAGTGGTGCAACGGTCTGAAACCTGAGCCTGAGTAAAGCACAGCTGACCCGACCGTTCATTCTTTACAGCGACACTGCTGTATGATCTATGAATATGATTCTCTAATTAGAGGTTTTAAAATGATCCAGTGAACCCTGTGAATCACCTTCACCATGACGGAGGCTTTAATCCTTTCTCCTTAACGATATTTCTGCGAACAGTGAGTGGACGAGTGATGGTTTGGTGAGAAACAGGGAGACTGACCTCTGAGTCGGCTCCTTAGGAAACACACCGCGACCCCAACCAGGCTGAGAAACAGCAGCATCGCGAGCACAGGGACACTCCAGCGCTGCCTGTGGGCTACAGGACACATCACAGGGGAAGATAAAGCAACTGAAGCAAGGTTGAGTAACACCGCAGACAGAAACAGCATTACTACAGCCCTGTGCAAAAGTTAGGGCACCCCAATGAAATGCCATATGGACTTCCTGAGTGTAAATAAGTGAACAGATCCTCTACAGAGACACACTTCTGCCCCCTTTAATACACAATCACTGTTTATTTACTGAGCTCAACATATTTAAACTCACAGCATGTGGCCGGTGCATAAGGTCTGGCACATTGTCCAATTTATGCTTTCGTTTTTTTTTTTGTCATCCAGAGCAAAAATAAAAGAAACTGCACTATAATTAGCTGAAAATGTCATATTTAAGTGAGCTTCCTGTAATTTTGGATCATTTCTGTTGGTTCGTTCATCACGAAGTATTCACACAATGTAAAGGACGGCTAACATTAAAAAAAACAAAAAAAAACTTGGGCCCAGTCCCATTTCTTATTTCTACCCCTACCCCTTGAGCTCAGTTCCAAAGGACGACGCTCCAGGGCAGTGGTTGAGATCTTCCTCTGAAATGAGCCCCTCTAATAAAAGAGCATCTCTTCATTAACAGCTACTAGCGCCGCTCTGTAGGCGACCCTGGCCGTCTGCAGGGACAGCAGAGGAGGGGAAAGTCCAGCTCCTCACTGCTGGGCTTTAGTTACATTTAGGGATCATACGGCTTCAAAGAGGGGGGCAATTATTTATTATCACCCCCCCTAATTCTTCAGTGATGTGAAGCTGAAGTCTCCAGATTTGAGATTCTCCAGATTCTTGTTTGAATTTTTCTGTTCCACCTTAAATGGAGCAGCAGCTACATTCTGGCGCTTCAGTTGTCAGAACGGCTGGACTATTTAAGGTGGAACGGGAAATTTAGCCAGGTAGCTAACAAGACATTAGCACTATTAGTGTTTTTTTTATGCTTGTTATGAAGAAAAACGACCAAAATCCACTGAAACGGCATTAAAACTAAGATCAAACAGTGTTTATCGTCATTTTAAGGGTAAAATATTCACATTTGTGAATTTTGGTTTCTTTGTGCTCCAGTTTTTCTTTATTTCTCACAACTTTGGAGTCTCTGAAAAGCCTCCGTTTGGAGGGACATGTAGCTCTAACACTTCACCCCACCCCTCTATCTCAACAAGAATCGGGACCCCCTACCCCTAAATGTGAACATGCAAAACGTTGCTAAGGGCTCAGCGGTAGGGGTGAGGTGTGAAACGGGACTGGGCCTGACATGGTTTTGATGCAACGTCACTAGCTGGCATTAAATTATAATATTCCTATAAATACGTAACTCGGCTTACAAACAACCCCTCGAGTCGACAGGAGAAGACAATGGAACAAATCTAGGGCGAATAAAAGTGAAACACTCACTGTCGTGTTGACACAGGGGGCCAAATATTTTTCCATCCACCTCAAACTGCAGGAACACAAACACAGCATGTATACAGAATCCACCGTGTTTGCACAGAGAACTGCACACCCAACAAACGCACAATTACGGGAGAGTGTAAATGCCATACCATCACACAGTGCAGGAAGCGGTCCTTAGAGCCGATGTCCACAAACGACCCGGATGTCTGTAAATGGTGAGAGAGAGACGCTCAGCTGAGTCAATAACATGTCAGCACATGACAGCTTACAGTAACCACAGTGTTTAAGGGCCACACCGTATTTCTGTGGTAACAGTCATCCAGTCAGTGTCTAAACCTGCACTCCTCCTCCCTGAAGCCAAGGCTTAAATCACACAAACCTAGGCCTAATGTCTCGGGGTCAATGACACGACCATTGTCAAGGCTTAATTAAAGTTCATTCATTAACTTGAACGGCCCACATCCTGCATTACTCCTGTGTGCTATCCAGTGTTTTACACCACAAATGTCCATAATTAATTTTCACATGATCACTTTCCAAACGCTCTTTACTGGAAAATGATCTCATTAGAATTAAACAGCTTGTTTTTGTTACTGTGCCTTTAAGACTGATTTATGTAAATACTCTCTGTTCCGATTGGCTGTCCTGTATTGTGCCTCATTCAAGCAATCCAGCCTAGAATACTCTCAATCTTCAGTGTAAGTGGGCGGAGCCAAACTGTTATTGTATGAATGGGCAGACAGGCGTTCTATATTACAGATAATTAAAGGGCTCTAATCCCGCATTTCAGTTTGTTTTCTGCTTATTTGTGTGTTTTCTGCGTAAAACTTTTGTGCGAAGAAGTTTGTGTAAAAAAATTTTAACCTCTCTTTATCAAATAGAATTAAAGAGGCCTGTGAGTTTAAGACTGATATGTAAATGAGCTCTGCACGGGTTGTTTTTCGTGATATCACAAAAAACATAAATTAAAAACAAGCTGCTTTTGCAGTTTGGTTTCCATATAGGAGTTGTGCACTGGGGAAGGGATGACTTCTTTATGATTTACGATTCATTAAATTATTAAAAAGGCAATTGAACATATAATATTCTAAATAAAATCATTTGGAATGAATCCAATGGAAAGTCAATGTTGCAAAAAAAAATAAAAGTCCGCCAGGGACTTTTATTCTGACAGCAGTGGACTTCTATTTACACATGCCTTTAAGAAAGAGCGGGTGGGGTGTTTCGAGTCATTTTTACGCTGATACGGTTTACCACGTCATGTGGCGCGACCCCAAGAATATCAGGAAAATGTCAATAACAAAATAACGTTTATTTATTAGGGGGAAAAAAAATGAGGCTCTCAGGGATTAATGGGGATCCAAGTTCAAAGACTAGTTCATGCACGTTTTCAGGAGCCGTAACTAACTTAAAAACATACGGGCTAATGTGTTTGTCCGTGTCTGTTCGCACGTCCTGACTTTTTCCACCAAAAAAACAAAAAACGGAAATGAAGAGAACAGAACGTTGATATAGTGATTACATAACTGATTATATAATCAATGTGAGCTCCTGTAACCCTAAGCACATCCGTGTATGTGCATGTGTGTAAGCATACCTGGCCAATAAAGCTTGATTCTGATTACGTGAGGCTGTAATTTACTCTGACTCAGTCCCGATTTCAGCTTTGTATGTGTGCAGTATTTACTGTACTCACCCACAGTGTGGCGTTGTTCTCCCACCACTGAGAGCTCTCGTTACGCTTGACTCTGAACCCTAGCACCTCACCGCAGCCCTGCCCTGACCCGGCGTCCATTCGGCACGGCCACACTTCGGCCTCCAGCCTGCAGGGGGCGGCCAGGTTCCAGCTCAAGGCCGGACGCCCTTCATTGGTCTTAGAGTGAACTACTGAGAGGGACGTGTTCCTCAGCACGTTCCCTCTGAACTCTGCGTGGGGAAGAAATGCAGAGTAATAAACTGCAGCGCCGCTCAGAAGGTGAACGTCCTTTTTAAAACGAATGTGCATTTTTCATTGTAATAACATCCAACTGCTGGGCACTTATTACTGTAATAACACTGTTATGCATACTATTACATATCGCTGCTGTCGGAACAAAACCTCGTATCTCCAAAATGGGAACTTTACAGGAGGAGGAAAAAACCTACTTCACTTTCAATGTAAGTCAATGGAACCAGACGTCTTTCCAAGTAACTTTGGGCCGTTTCTTTTGATCCATTCATCATGAAGTTTACACACGATGTAAAGGGGAACCGGCTTTTTCAAGTTATGCCAAAAACTGAATAATGAGAAAAATGGAGATACGAGGTTTTGTTTTCCGAAAGCAGCGATATGGAATTCCCAAGAGACGAGCATTACCTTCCTTTTCGCTGAAAGGACAAAGTTTAGAACGACATGTTGATCCTTCCATCCAAACCTGACGAACAGAGACAGACGGACGGACAGATGGACAGAGACAGAGACAAATATCGAATAAAAGACAATCCCAATAATAAACAACAATCAATAAATAAATGCAGCACATCAGACGGCGCTGAGGCGGTTAGAAATCAGGTACCTCAAAGCACATGCAGGGGGTGACGGCGTGCAGCGGAACGGATGACGAGGATTGCTGGAGAGAACAAAGAGTCGAGAGACAGTTTAAAACGTTAAGAAAACACAAACACACACTCTTTATATTTGCTTCGCTCTGATTACGGACTGTGATAAAACCCCCCTAAGTCAGTGCTCCAGGGCTGGGAAAGCTCAGCTAAACCGTGAAGCTCCTTAGTCTGTGAAGAGAAGCACGACCAAACAAACAGATCTCCTACCAGACACAGTCCCTGCTCTCCTCGCTTCACGCACATCTGCAGCAGCTGGAGCTGACCCGTATCCTCGTCAGCCACCGTCAGATTAACCACACCTCTCTGCTCGTCAGTCACTGCAACGACTCTGGGAGCTGAACGACACGTCACACCACAACAAGCGGTCGGCAACATTTTCTTTGACTCAATACGTCCAAACAAAATACAAACAAATGTGCAGGCAATATACAGTAATATACAGTAATGTACAGTAATATACAATAATGTACAGTAATATACAGTAATATACAGTATGAAGGCTATCATTATGATACCAACGAAACCTCTGTCCAATAATCCGTCTGAATGAGAACCTGTCTCACCTTCCTCTATGGCAGACAGCGCACACGGCACTTTAACTCACTACAGCGTATATATTCTATAAATACACTTACACTTTTATTAGCTGTTCAGTTATTTTACCTGTACATAGTGCAAACAGGTGCATCTCAATAAATTAGAATATGATTGAAAAGTTGATTTATTTCAGTAATTCAGTTCAAAAAGTGAGACTCGTATATTATATGGATTCATTACACACAGACTGATCTATTTCAAGAGCTTATTTCTTTAATGTTGATGATTTATGGCCTACAGCCAATGAAAACCTGAAAGTCAGTATCTCAGACAATTTGAATATTATATAAGACCAGGTTAAAAATGTTCGGGTCACGGGGGCAATGAGGCCCAGACCTCCCTTTCCCCAGCCACTTCCACTAGCTCTCCGGGGGGGAATTCCGAGGCGCTCCCAGGCCAGCTGGGCGACATAGGTCTTCCCCGGGGTCTCCACCCGGGTGGACTTGCCTGTGACACCTCCCGAGGGAGGCGTCCAGGAGGCATCCTAACCAGATGCCCGAACCACCTCAGCTGGCTCCTCTCGACGTGGAGAAGCAGCGGCTCTACTCCGAGTCCCTCCCGGATGACCGAACTTCTCACCCTATCTCTAAGGATGACTAATGATGGATGGATGGATGGATGGACAGTTTTAGAATGATTATTAATATGTAAATGTTGGCCTGCTGAAGAGCATGTACAGTATATGCACTCAGTACTCGGGCAGGGCACCTTCTGCATGAATTACTGCATCAATGCAGCGCGGCATGGAGGCGATCAGCCTGAGGTGTTATGGAAGCCCAGGTTCCTTTGATAGCGGCCTTCAGCTCGTCTGCATTGTTGGGTCTGGTGTCTCTCATCTTCCTCTTGACAATATCCTATAGATTCTCTAAGGGGTTTAGGTCAGGTGTGTTTGCTGTGATACTGTGGTTATTAAACCAGGTTTTGGTACTTTGGGCAGAGTGGGCAGGTGCGAAGTCCTGCTGGAAAATGAAATCTGCATCTCCATAAAGCTTGTCAGCAGAGGGAAGCTCTAAAATGAGCTGGTAGACGGCTGCACTAACTTTGGACTTGATATAACACAGTGGACCAACACCAGCAGGTGACACGGCTACCCAAACCATCACTGATTGTAGAACCTTCACACTAGACCTCAAGCAGCAAGGATTGAGTGCCTCTTCGCTCTTCCTCCAGACTCTGGGACCTTGATTTCCAAATGAAATGCAAAATTTACTTTCATCTGAAAACAGGACTTTGGACCACTGAGCAACAGTCAGGTCCTCTTTCTCTTTGGCCCAGGTAACACGCTTCTGACGTCGTCTGTGTGTGGTGGCTCTTGAAGCACAGCAGCAGTCCACTCAAATTCTTGAATCATCTATAGGGTATTGTCAAGGGGAAGATGAGAGACACCAGACCCAACAATGCAGACGGGATGAAGGCCGCTATCAAAGGAACCTGGGCTTCCATAATACCTCAGGCTGATCGCCTCCATGCCGCACTGAGGTGCCCCGACCGAGTACTGAGTGCATATACTGTACCTGCTCTTCAGCAGGCCAACATTTACAGATTAATAATCATTTTTAAACTGGTCTTATGTAATATTCAAATTGTCTGAGATACTGACTTTCAGGTCTTCATTGGCTGTAGGCCATAAATCATCAACATTAAAGAAATAAGCTCTTGAAATAGATCAGTCTGTGTGTAATGAATCTATATAATATACGAGTCTCACTTTTGAACTGAATTACTGAAATAAATCAACTTTTCAATCATATTCTAATTTATTGAGATGCACCCGTATATGTAACTCAGTGCTTCACACATTTTTAATTTCACATTATTTGTGTACTGTCTAAAATGTGTGTGTGTGTGTGTGTAAACCTTCTTTACTTTTAATGCAAGTCAAAGGAACCAGATTTTTTTCTGAGTTATTTTGGGCTGTTTCTGTTGGTCCGTTCCTCATGAAATTTGCACACAATGTAATGGACAACAGGTTTTTTCAAATTACATAAATTACATCAAAAACTAAAATATATATCTCTGCTGTCGGAACAAAACCTTGTTTCTCCAAAATGGTAACTTTACAGGAGAAGGAAAAAACCTACTTTACTTTTAATGCAAGTCAATGGAACCAGACGTCTTTCCAAGTCATTTTGGGCCGTTTTTTTAGTCCATTCATCTTGAAACTTATGTGCAATGTAAAGGGCAACAAGCATTTTCAAATTCTGCTAAAACCTGAAAAACGCCAAAAATGGAGATACAAGGTTTTGTTCCGCCAGCAGCGATATGCTGGTTAGAAAAACTCCTGACTTCTCACTGCACTTCATCCTGCACATTTATATGCGTTGATTGTATTGTTAATGTTTTATTAGAAACGCCTTTTGGCCGCCAGACACAGCTGAACAGATCCTTTCTCTCAGGAACTTGTTGCACAGTGTTATCGGTTCTCAAACAAAGAAGTTAAGACTGGGCGTATCAGCACTGCAGGATCCACCTGCTCGTCTCTGCTAGTAAAGAAAAACTAATTAACTCACTATCTCTGCAGTTTTCACTGTTGCTCAATTCCTCTTTGTTCTGGTCTGATACTCTAGAACAGTGATAAGCAGTTGTAACGTATTGTAGATTCAACACTGATATCTATTTCAAGACACAATCAATCTTCCTCCTCAGCTCACAGACGCGAAGACTCATCTACATAAGAGGAAACATTGACCTGCTTCCTGCAGTCACTGTTGTTGTGGCTGAACAAAGAGCCAAGCTGGAATAAAACGCACAGTCTAGAGTTGCAGAGATGGAGGAAGCAAATACTCACTTCTGCATTTTTCACATTCTTCTACCTCTGCAGACGGACACACTGTCAACAGAGAGCAGAGCACATGTTACACTGCAGGTCTGCCGTACAGACACAACTGAGTGATTAGTCAAGGGACTGAGTAAAATCATGCATGTATAAAACAAAGATAAATCACTAAATCAGACTAAAATGTAAAGAGGAGCTGCTAAATCAACCCAAAACACAAAGAGGACCCACTAAATCAGCCTAAAACATAACATGAACCCACCAAATCAACCTACAAAGCCACGATACATCATTAAATCAATATAAAGTGCAAACAGAAACAGCTAAATTGGTCTAAAGCTGCTAATTCAGCCCAAAACACAGAGACAAAGTGCTTAATCAGCCTAAAATGTAAAGACATACTGATAATAAACCTGAAATGTAAAGAGAAATTACTAATTCAACCTAAGAAACACAGAAAAGATGCTAAATTGGCCTAAAACATAGAAAGAAATTGCTAAATCAGCATAAAATGCAATGAGAACTCACTGAATCAGCCTAAGACCCACAGACACGCTGCTATTGTAGCTTAAGATGCGAAGGGAAATTGCCAATTCAGCCTAAAATGCAAAAAGTAATCGCTAAAATAACCTAAAACATTAAGAACAGCTGCTAATTCAGTGTTAAATACAGAGAGAATCCACTAAATTGGCTTAAAACACAGATAAATCGCTAAATCAACCGCCGATTCGGCCTAAAACCCAAAGAGACGCCGCCGATTCGGCCTAAAACCCAAAGAGACGCCGCCGATTCGGCCTAAAACCCAAAGAGACGCCGCCGATTCGGCCTAAAACCCAAAGAGACGCCGCCGATTCGGCCTAAAACCCAAAGAGACGCCGCCGATTCGGCCTAAAACCCAAAGAGAAGCCGCCGATTCGGCCTAAAACCCAAAGAGACGCCGCCGATTCGGCCTAAAACCCAAAGAGACGCCGCCAATTCGGCCTAAAACCCAAAGAGACGCCGCTGATTCGGCCTAAAACCCAAAGAGACGCCGCTGATTCGGCCTAAAACCCACAGATCAACGCCTCAGCTGATAACACAAACTGCTAAAATCCTAAAATAAAGACAAATCACTGAACAACCTAAAACACAGGGATCAGTCAGTGTGTGCGGTTCAGGTGTAAATCTGCACCCACTGCATCCCCTCAGGGCTCTACAGCTTCCTCCAAAAACACCTCCACAATGTTCTCAATGAAAGCAGAGGCTGTCAGAAAGAAACCGACGCCTCCAGTTACAGAGCGCGAAGGCAGCTGAAAGACTTTGCTCAAGGCACTTCACAAAACAGTAGTTTTATCAGCGAGGATCCAACCCATGACTTTCCGTTTCGGAGCGCCTGATAATCCGGATCCGTGTCACTCAGGCATGTCTGGAACGGCTGAAATGCAGCCCTACCTTTTCTCTGCAGGGGGAACGTGGCTGAGCGGTTGAAGGAGCGGACCCTCACGTTCACAGAGCTGCCCAGGTACACACCCTTGTCCTCCACCACCGTCAGCTAGAGGACAACACACACACACACACACACACAGCTCAGACACAGCCCGGCGGAGCTCCAGAGAGCAGCTACACACTCACAGTGCACTCACTTCAACGTATAATAACCACTAACTTACAACCCCAATTCCAGTGAGGTTGGGACGTTGTGTAAAACATAAATAAAAACAGAATATGATGATTTGCAAATCCTTTTCAGTCTATATTCAATTGAATTCACTACAAAGACACAATATTTAATGTTCAAACAGATAAACTTTATTGTTTTTTGCAAATATTCACTCATTTTGAATTTGATGCCTGCAACATGTTCCAAAGAAGTTGGGAAAGGGGCAGCAAAAGACTGGGAAAGTTGAGGAATGCTCAAAAAACACCTGTTTGGAACATTCCACAGGTGAACAGGTTAATTGGAAACAGGTGAGAGTCATGATTGGGTATAAAGGGAGCGTCACTGAAAGGCTCAGTCGTTCACAAGCAAGGACGGGCGAGGTTCACCACTTTGTGAACAACTGCGTGAGCAAATAGTCCAACAGTTTAAGAACAACGTTTCTCAACGTGCAATTGCCAGGAATTTAGGGATTTCATCCTCTACAGTCCATAATATCATCAGAAGATTCAGAGAATCTGGAGAAATCTCTGCAGGTAAGCAGCAAAGCAGAAAACCAACACTGAATGCCCGTGACCTTCGACCCCTCAGGCGTCACTGCATTAAAAACCCACATCATTCTGTAACGGATGTTCCCACATGGGCTCAGGAACACTTCGGAAAACCACTGTCAGTGAACTCAGTTCGTCGCTCCATCTACAAGTACAAGTTAAAACTCTGCCATGCAAAGCGAAGCCACATATCAACACCACCCAGAAACGCCGCCGGCTTCTCTGGGCCGAGCTCATCTGAGATGGACTGACGCAGAGTGGAAAAGTGTCCTGTGGTCTGACGCGTCCACATTTCATACTGTTTTTGGAAATCATGGACGTCGTGTCCTCCGGGCCAAAGAGGAAAAGGACTGTCCGGATTGTTTTTCTTATTTCTATGACAATTTTCCAACCTTTGTTTATCACTTAGAAATAAACTGTTTTTGTTACTGTGCCTTTAAGACTGATGTATGCAAATTAGCTGTTTGATTGGCAGCGCTATATTCTGCCTCATTCTAAAAGCAATCTGAGTGAAACACTCCTTATAGCTTCAGCAAGAGTGGGTGGGGCTAAACCACAGCAGGCTGAAAATACGCATAAATGTAAATGCAGTGATTTTCATGACAACAAAGCGACCCTACGATCCGTTCGCTCTCCAGTCCTTACGGTCCGTGTACACAAACCAAGCTCCCAAAACAGCCTGATTTGATTTTGAATTCACTGATTTTGTGATGTCACAAAAACCCACCCATGTACATTTATCCACAGATTAAGCCTACAGCACATTTATACACACACATATATATATATATATATAGTAAAAAATAGGGTTATGAGTTTATCACAATATACATTAGAATAAAGTCACATTCATAATTTAAATAAACAGAAAAACAATGAAAAGTAACAAGAATTTCTTGGGTCCATATTTTTCCTGGACACCTTCACAGCCGCCACAGAGACTCGTTAATATCATCAATTACATCATGAGCTCAATTTACTGAGCTCTGATTGGTCAAACCAGGAGCTGCTTTTTAACTACATATAATACTGGGCTTCCTCGAGGAGCGGCTTGGAGATGGGTAGACACACACACCAACATCCAGAAAATCACTAGTTATATATATATATATATATATATATATATATATATATATATATATATATATATATGTATGTGTGTGTGTGTGTGTGTGTGTGTGTGTGTGTGTGTGTGTGTGTATGTGTGTGTGTGTGTGTGTATATAAGTTTTGTTTATTCAAATATTAACACTTTTCTCAGTAAATAAACACAAACTATACAAATAGATTTTGAAAATTTCACACAGTGCTGTATGAGTGAAAAGCAGAGCCCTTTAACCCCTTTAACGACGGGGGACGCTCACACTTGCATGATGGATCAAATCCACCCGAGAGTCGTCTGAACACGAGCGTCAGGTTGAGGAATTCAGACTAAACCTTTCTGACCGTGACACTGACCTAGAATTAGAATTCGGAATATTTCTTCTTCCTTTTTCCTCATCCTGCCTTTTCTGTTTTATTTCACTTTTTAGGTTTAAAGTCTTGCTTTTAAAATTTTCAGGTTACAATTTTTGTTTACATTTTTCACAAACGTAAAATGTCAAGGTGTAAATTCGTGTGGTTTTTTTTTTTTTAATTTTCACAAATCTAACATTTTCAGGTTTCAGTCCTCGCTTTAATTTTTCACAATTCTAAAACGTTCAACTTTAATTTCTGGCTTTCTACCTTTTGAAGTTTCCAGGCGTAAATTCTTGTTTTTGATTTTTCACAAATCTTCACATTTTCTGGTTTAAATTCCTGCTTTAATTTTTTCACAATTCCAAAATCTTCAGGTTTAAATGAAAAATTTCCCAACTTTCCATGTTGCCTGAGATTTTTGGACCCCACTGTGTTTTTGTGACATCACAAACCAACCTGTTTTTGGAGCTTAGCTTCCACATATGTACGGTCTCTTATTTGAATACAGTGAGAACCTTTTGGTTTTCTATGATTTGGGTTCTTTAGGGCTACAGTCAAAGCTCTGGTTCTGTGACTGCTCTGGAAAGGAGGGTCAGGTTCAGACTCTGGCTCACCTCATGTTCCCGGCTCTTGCGTGCAGCAGGCGTCACTCTGAAGGAAATCACCTTGTAGCGAGGAAGACTGGGGCCAGAATAGTAGCACACGGTTACAGCAGCTGCTGCACAAACACAGAAGAACAAAGCGTGAAAAACGAAAGTGCTAAACGGGTCAAAGCGTCCCAAACGGACCTTCAGCGCAGAGCGGCGCCTTAAAACTGATTACATTCAGTATCACCACACATTTATCAGGACGCGAGATAAAACTAGCGCAGCCTTCGATATTAACAAGGCAAGCTCAGAAACCACGGATAATAAAGTTAATAAGGTTAATGAGTGCTTAAAGAGAACGTCCACCAACCAGTTCACAGTGGTGGTGATAGGAACCAGACGTCCACCTCTCAGACATGGTTATGAATTCATGGCCTGGTGACTTACGACAGCTCGGAGAAGATTTTAGGCTACATATTCTTTTTAAATGCATTCATGGTGGAGGGATACATATAAAGCATTGTGAGGCAAAACAGTCGGCAAAGAAAACTTCCACTATTTTTCCATCATCAACATTCCATATAAACACCCTTCTGTAGGTTCACTGGTGGCTTTGGACAGTAAATAAATGACTGTATACAGTAGTTGAAGGCACATGTTTGAACACCGTGGTCCAGTTACATGTTGTGCTGATTTTCTAAGGGAAAACTGATTTTCCAAATTTTAGTGCAGAATTCTTTATTTTAATTTACTTAACCTATTGGATATATATGGGGCAGTCGTGGGCTGGAGGTTAGGGATCCAGCCTTGTGACCGGAAGGTCGCCGGTTCAATCCCCAGAGCCGACAGCACATGACTGAGGTGTCCTTGAGCAAGACACCTAACCCTAGACACCTAACACCTAGTCTATGCTGTGACCCTGCGTGACATGCAGACCGTAACCGATATGTGCTCACCATCGTCCTTGTCCTCATCTGCATCTTCTCCCAATTGTCCTCCACTGATTTCCTCATTTTCCAGAATCCTGAGCCGGACTGAGATCAGAAGACATGCCTTGCATTTCTGGTTATTTCTGCAGCACAGAGCAGCTTTCACACCCAAACCGGTCACTTCCACAGGGCCGGAGTCAAGCGGCTCCACCCGAAATGACTCATCCGCTGTGCATTCGTCCAAACCCTGAAAAGATATCCAGGTCTATTTTAGTCTCCCAAAGGTTACAGTATAAATGTGCCCTAAATGGTACAACACGGTCCGACTGCGTACCCCAAGTGAGCTGTCAGGGTAGAGTCACGTTGCCAGGTAAAGCTTCATATTTGTACCTTTTAATCATTTACTATGGCTGAATCTCTAATACGCCCTACACAGAGCACCACGCAGGTCTCTAAATACCAGTGCTGGACAGTACCTGAGTATCTGAGTATCTGAGTATCTGAGTAAATGTAATTAGTTTCTGTACTTTAGTATTTTTGGTGTATCTGTACTGAAGTTTCTCCATTTCTGGGTGTCTTTCTCCTTTCACTCCACTACATTTCAGAGTCTAATATCCGACTTTTTCCTCCTACATTTTGAGAAATCTGTCATTCCTTTTGGTTTCTGTGTGTATAAAAACGTAACATGTCAAAACGAAAGAAGCGCAAAGCCAGAGCACCAATCAGGGCCCAGCGAGAGACTGACCAAAGAGACTGACGCGGCTTTTTTCTGAATTTCTACAAACACCATTTAATTTTATAGTAAATGAGTTTGGGCTGGTTTATGTTTATGAACAGACGCCTACAGATCAACATAGTAAAGGAGCTCATCTGTGATCCTGAGTTTAAAGCCAGTTTTTATTCAACTTAAACTTGGAACTAAGTTGTAAATAAATCTGAAACTGAAACTTTGCTTGTGTGTAAAAAGTGATTTCAGAGCCACTCGGTTCTCCCTGATGGAAACTGTTTACCTTCAGTGTTTTGTGCTTCTGATCATTTTAATAGACGTCAGCGTCACTAATTAATGACGTTCTATTAAAAGACTGGTTTACCAAGAGAGACGCTGGAGGACTTTCACCTGAAATGAGTTCATGAAGCCAGTCTGGTTATAAAAATGATAACAGGACCAGATCAGAGCCAGAATTACTCTTTTAGTACTTTTACTTTATACTTAAGTACATTTGAAGGGAAATACTTTAGTACTTTTACTCAAGTGGAGGTCTAAAGGGAGGAACTTCTACTTTTACTGGAGGAATATTTTACCTTGGGGGTCTCGACTTTAACTCAGGTACATGGTTTGTGTACTTCGTCCAGCTCTGCTAAAAACTGGCTCCTGCACCCAAACAGAGCCTCACAGGTTGACCACAGAGCGAACTGGGATTCAGCCTTGTGTGCGCAATTCCCTACTGGACGTGCAAAAGTTTGCACGCCTCTGGGTGTGTTTTCTAAGTGCAGATCAGTTCATATATTCTCCAAAGAGAAACACGTCTGCACATTTTAACACACAATTACTGTTATAGTAGTGACTGTTATAGAAATGAAGGTTCTGTTCAGGTACATTCCTCGTTCATCAAGGTACAAACACTGTAAATGTTCCCTCAAAGGTTCTACAGTGGGTTTAAGGTCTGACTGTGGAGCTTAAATCAGTTCCTCCAGGTGAAAAGTTGGTATTTGATCCTTTTCATAACCAAATGTTTTAAAACAGAGCAGTAGAGTAAAAGCCGAGGCGAGGCGAGGCGGGGTGTGTGGAGTCAGTACAGCTTAGAACAGATCATTTCAGTGGATTATGGTTCAGTGATGTTCCCTGACTGAAGGTACTGAGATGGAGCCTTGAGGGAACCACCCCAGTGACAACAAAGAGGCTCAGAGCGGTTTGGTGTGAAATGGTTCAGATGTGCTTACAGTGGTGGTGATGGGAACCAGATGTCGTCAGGCTACAACACAGATATAGACATTTTATTTACTATCCAGAACCACCAGAGAACCCACACGAGTTTATCTAGAACAGATCGTTTCACACCAAACCGCTCTGAAGGACTTCGTTTACATCTGAACCTTAAAGTCTTTAAAGGGCTTACATTATTTTACTTATTTCTCTGGTTCGCTGCGCTTCACCTTTCTTTATTCTTTATGTGTCTTTTAGACTGATATATGTAAATGAGCTCTGTTGTGATTGGCTGCCCTGTATACAGCTTCATTCAGAAAGCAGTACAGGCTGAAACAAAAGTCTTTCAAAGTCATTGTAACTTCAATGTAAGGTGGGGGGGGTGTAAATTGCTTAATAGGTGCATTTTTGCAAGTGCATAGATTTTTGTGACATCACAAAAACAGTGAATTCAAAACTGGTTAGCTTAGTTTCCATATATAGATTGAAGGGTGCATTTTAAAACTCTAACAGCGTTCATAAACTACATTTTATTCCAAAAGTGATGCGAAATGCAGTTTTCCGTGATATGGGCCCTTTAAAGCGCTCAGGCAATAAGAGCCTTATGAGCAGGACACGGGGCACCGCGTCTCCAACACGGGACACGAACGTCACTTTCAGTTCCCACTGGGAACCACCACTAACCATCAGCCGATACTGGATCAAACAGGAGCTTCCCAAAGACCCCCACCACCTGAAACCTGAGACCACCCTGTAATAAACCAACAAACCACCACAGCACCGTGAGGACGCGGCTGCGCTGAGCTCTTACCTGAGAGCAGGTGAGCGTCTGTCTGAGCTGATGTTTCTCCAGCAATTCTGAAGACGCCAGAGCTCCAGCCAGTAGAACCAGCACGAACCCCCCCAACCCCATAACTCAGCACTCCGACAGCGGAGCTCGAGGAGGAAAGCGGCGACAGGGATAATCCGGGCTGCCTGTCTGTCTGTCTGTCTGTCTGTCTGTCTGTCTAGCCCGTTTCCAAAGAAATCGCTAAATCAGTATCGGGAGAGAGCAGCATAGCGATGACGTCATTCGGCAGAAAACGGCGTGGACGAAGGAAAAACGAAGAAGCGCCACCAAACACCCAGTAACACGCAGAGCGGCGCGCGCTCGGCTCTACCTGAGGGGAACAGGTTAGACAGGTGAGCTCCAATCTCAGGCTGTGACGCAGAGTTCCTGAAAATGGGCGGTGCCCGATCGTAACTCACGTGACCTGCGTCCTCTCTCTCTCTCTCTCTCTCTCTCTCTTTCTCTCTCTCTCTCTCCCCTCCCCTCTCTCTCTCTCTCTCTCTCTCTCTCTCTCTCTCCTCTGTCTCTCTCTCTCTCTCTCTCTCTCTCTCTCTCCTCTGTCTCTCTCTCTCTCTCTCTCTCTCTCTCTCTCTCCTCTGTCTCTCTCTCTCTCTCTCTCTCCTCTGTCTCTCTCTCTCTCTCTCTCTCTCTCTCTCCTCTGTCTCTCTCTCTCTCTCTCTCTCTCTCTCTCTCTCTCTCTCTCTCTCTCTCCCCTCCCCTCTCTCTCTCTCCCCTCCCCTCTCTCTCTCTCTCTCTCTCTCTCTCTCCCCTCCCCTCTCTCTCTCTCTCTCTCTCTCTCTCTCTCTCTCCTCTGTCTCTCTCTCTCTCTCCTCTGTCTCTCTCTCTCTCTCTCTCCTCCCCTCTGTCTCTCTCTCTCTCTCTCTCTCTCTCTCTCTCTCTCTCTCTCTACGTACCTGACTGTATCTAAATGCTGCTGTGCTGCATAACCAACATTAACGTCTCCCTCACAGACAAAACTTTCATGTAGGAATTTGTAGGAAAACAGGATTTTTCTCATGATGAGACCGTAAAAAGCCCATTAATTCACAGAGTACATGCAGTGCACTGTATGTTGAAGGGTTTATGGAACCGAACAGTGTGCAGTCTGTTTTAATCTCACCGTTTTTCTGATGTCAGAAAGAACAAAGCATTTACAGACACCTGCCTGTCAGCCTGGAGCGACCCAGGTCTGCCCGTTTACACAGAGCATACGCTTTACAGCTAAAGCCGCGCTGTTTATTTAGCTTCAAATGTACTTTTGGGGATTATTTTAGCGAGTTAATTCATCTCGCTCGTCTGGAAGCTGGTTCATCCCACTTCAGTAGCCAAATTACCAAAGCAGAGTCAGTAATTTAACTAATGAAGCAGGATATCAGCTAACTGGCTTTCTAACTAACTATAAAAAAGAATGTGAAATATATTAAATACACACAAAATCCAGAGACAATATACATTTTAAAGTGACTCGGTTCTTTGAAGTGGCTTAGTGTTAAGGTGTTATTGTCCATATCAGAGATGATATGATACGATAATAATGCTAACCAAGTCACTAAATCACTTAAAAAGTCTGAGAGCTAATGTAACTAGGCTTCATAGTTCATAGTGCAGCTCTGTTGCTGCCCTGCTGCGGCTCCACAGCTGAATGAGATAATAAAATAATCCTCCTCTACAGTAAAATGAAGCTCTGCTGATCCTTCAACACAGTTTAACAGTAAATGGTCTTAAACGCTGGAGTTAATGTAGAACTGCTGATTCACCCTTTAACCCTGAAGATCAGCGCAGACGGCTGGTCACCATAGCAACACAGACAACAGTCTGGCCCAGCTAGTAGCTACGAAACGGTAAAGAGAGAGATTTAAGACGAACATCGATAATTTGGAGACGAATGGACTGATTAGTGTTTATAGCCACTCCAGCTGGTTTCCTGATACGTTTCATCTGAAATGAGAAACTGACAAACATTAAAAAGTCACGAGGCTGAAGTCGCTTCTCATTCGCATTTTCCCGTTCCACCTTAAATGGTGCCGCAATTACATTCTCGTGCCTCAGGCAACATTTAAGGTGGAACGGTAAACTCGAACAAGCAGCCGGTGAATGAGAAGTGACTTCCGCTTCATGAAAAGCCGAATACTGATAGATACTTTAGAAGAAACTGTTCTACTTTTGAGGAAAAGTTTCCTGCTGGAGATGCGAGAAAAGCAGCTACAGCTGAGCTGAAGCTCAAAGCAGAGCGAAGCGAGTCTGTGTTTGTGTTTATAGTTTTAGCCTATATTAGTCCGTCAGCACATACTGAGGCAGATTTACAGCCAAGATGGTAAAAGGACATAAAATGTTGTGGCTCCCAGGGTGGTCTTATTTTTGTTGTCTTATCATCTGGCTTTAGGAGCTTTCAAGAAGGAACGCTTTACTATTTTTTTTTACAGCCTCCAAAAAAAAACCCACAGCAACAACAAACAGAACTAAATGATTAACTCTATGCACGTAACTCAATTTCCACGAAATGTCTGATAGAGCCTTATGATTCTAAGCTGCTGTATAGCAGTGGAATAAACAGACAGTTTGTGCAGAGCGTCATGATTCAGGCATGTCGGTTGAGCAACGCTGATCTGGTTCATTGGAAATTTGAGTTTACAACTCCTACTTACTGTGCAGTGATGACAACAGAGAAGGTGTGTTGCAATAGATTCCTTCAGATCTGAGTAGGTGTCTTTAACCTGGGACGTCTCTTGCTCTTTGGTACACTCTTGAAAATGATGGTTCTTCAAGGGCTCTTTAGTAAAGAAAATGGTTCTATATAGAACCATGAAATGTAGTTCTGTTATACCTGAAGTTTGTGGGGGGGCATGGCTGAAACCCCTCCTTCTTCCAATCTAACGCCATCGCTTTCCGTTCCTGTCAGTCCAAGCAGTCTTCCCACATGCTACCACCACCATGCTGAAGGCCTGGTTTTTCCTCGATTCGTGAAATGGTTCTATATAGAAGCTTTTTGGAAAGAGTTCTATATGGCACCAAAAAGGGTTCTGCTATTGTTATGATACAAGCTTGTTCCTATAGAAGTTCCCCTTTATGGTGCTACATAGAACCCTTTCAAGAGAGCTCTATATAGAACCATAAACAGCACTTTCTTCATCAATCTGAAGAGCTGCTTTACGATGTAAAGAACACTTTAATCGTGGAAATGATTTTTTTCAGTGCCCATGGTTCTCTATAGAACCATTTTCTTCACCATGTTTTTAATACTGCATGCTTGTGATGATAGAAGAACCCTCGGTGGTTCTATGTAGAGCTTTTTTGAAAAGGGTTCTATATAGCACCAGAAAGAGTTCTTCTATTATGACAAGCATGCAGCATTAAAAACATGGTACTGTTTTATGATGCAAATAACCTTTTAAGCATGCAGAGGGTTCTTTGAGTGCCCATGGTTCCATATAGAACCATGTTTTTATGGGTGCAGTACAAACGTTTAGATAAGCCTCTAACGTAATCTCATTGCAGACAACATGAAAAGCAGAAAGAGATGGATGTACGCAGAGACATCGGAAGTGGAACAGAAATGGGAACTAACGGCCTGTTTTTGACTGACTGTTTGACTCTAAAACAGGAACTTTACAGGAGAAGGAAAAAACATGCTTTACTTTTAATGGATGTCAATGGAACCAGAATTTTTTCCAAGTCATTTTGGGCAGTTTATTTTGGCCCATTCATCGTGAAAGTTTGACACAATATTAAGGACAATATGTAGTTTCAAATTATGCAAAAAACTGGAAAACGACAAAAATGGAGATGCAAGGGTTTTGTTCCGACAGCAGCGATATCCTATTCAGCGTAAAGCATTTTGGGTAGCGCTGTTGCCTCGCAGCACTAAGCGTCTGGGTTTGGTTCCCCGGCCGGGCGACCAAGGCACATTCTGTTTGCATGTTCGTCCTGTGCTTGTGTGGGTTTCCCCCCACAGTCCAAAAACGTGCGGTCAGGCCAGTTGGACACGCCAAACCAAGCCTGGCTCTGAGTTTGTTTGTGTGTGAACGTAGAGACACTGTGCAGGTAAGAGGTCTTATATTAGAGCTCAGTGTAGTAGAGGTGCATGCGATGGTGAGTCAGATCAGGGGAGATGAGGTCATGGGGTGGCAGCTTGATTTGTTCTGTTAGTTTTCAGTCGCCGCCCCAGGCAGCTCAGGTTCATTTGTGAAGCCCTAATCTTTAATAAAAGGCTCTGCTTTTCTCTGTCGTTCTTGGTGTTTAATTGCTTCCGGTTTTGTATTCGTTTTCTGAATTAGAAGCCGTTTTTCGCTCATTCACGGCAAGGAGCTTTTCATCCTGGACAGAAGTTTTATGTCTCAGCCTGAAACGCACGACAGAAGCCTGCTGAACTGATAAAGAGAGGATGGAAAATGTTCGCGCTCGAAGCACTTTTCACGGCTCTTTGGTAAATAAACCCACACAAACAACATAATTGGACCTCAGGGGGAGAAATAATGTGAACAAAAGGAGCATCCAGGACGCAAGTTTATTGTGTCTGTGTTTCTCTTTCTCTCTGTAATGTTGACACTACTTTCCTTCCTACTCTGGCGTGACCTGTTTGCTTCAGTCAATCTTTAATCTCGAAGTGCATCGACTCAAAGTCCACTGTGGAGCGATATGGTCTGTTTGGCTGTCTAGTGGTCCGTAAACGGCCCCATAGAAACAGGACAAACGGGAGTTCTAAGGCTTGTGGTGCATAACCAACATCTACGGCTGCTATCAGCGCACGCATGCAGTGTTTGTGTTGGACTAACCGGACAAAGCCTTTCCTTCAGCCGCGTCCAGTTTCACTGATTTAACAAGATATTTCCAGTTGCAGTCAATCAGCCACGGCAGGCTTGCCTCTTTAGCTCTGCGCTGGAGCCGCCAGGCTTATGTAGCCAAGTAGTTTATGCTTATGTATGTCAGTTAGCGTGGTGCTAACTGCATATCTGAATCATGACTCCCTCGGCCAGACTATCGGTATCTCTGATCGACATGACGATGCGGTTTCTGACTCTGTATGACACCCTGTCACCCATAAACATGGGCTAAAGTACGTTAGCACTGCTTTTGGCCTTGAGGCTTAATTTGTCCACATTTCTGTCGATTAACAGTCTCCATGCTAATTCACATCCATTAGCATTGCTGAGCTGCCTCATAGCTTCAGTGCTAAACCAAAGAGGCAGACTCGAACACCAAACGGGTCAGTTAGCATGGCGCTAGCTGCAAACCCGAACATCACTCACTCGCCTCAGACTGTGGAGGTGTTCAGCGTCTCTAATGGACTTGATTATGTTGTTTCTAACACGCTGCAATCTAAATATATCGCTGCTGTCGGAACGAAACCTTGTATCTCCAAAATGCTAACTTTACAGGAGAAGGAAAACACATACTGTAGTTTCAGTGCAAGTCAGTGGACCCAGACGTCTTTCCACGTCATTTTGTGCCGTTTCTTTTGATCTATTCATCATGAAATTTACACACAGTGTAAAGGACAACAGGGATTTACAAACTATGCCAAAAAAAAAATGGAAAAGCGTCAAAAAACGGAGATACGAGGTTTCGTTCCGACAGCAGCAATATAGACTAAAGTACATTAGCATCGATAGTTGCCTTGGAGATGAATTTGTCCACATTTTTGTCAGTTTCAGTCTCAGAAACCACATAATCAGGTCTAATAGAGATACTGACCAGCTCCACAGTTTGAGTGAGTGATTATTTAGATATGCAGTCAGCGCCATACAAACTAGTGCACAACTAAAGAAGCAAGCTTCACACACCAAACATGTTTAGCTGATCAGCTACATTTGGAAACGGCTTTTAAGCCAATCTGCCAACAAAACGCCTGGTTGATTCCTCAGTCATTTCCTAATTATGCTGGTAGTTAATCTGACTTGCAAGGCCAACACTTTCAGAGTTTAAATAAAACAAACATGATGATTATATCACTGTCTGAAGGCCTCGAAGCCTCTGAGGGCAGATTAAGTTATACAATAGGTATGCTTTCAAGTAAGAAGGTAATAATGAGGAAATTGCAGGTAAAATAAAGGGATTCCAACCTGCCAACACAACGCCTGGTTGATTCCTCAGTCATTTCCTAATTATACTGGTAGTTAATCTGACTTGCAAGGCCTTCTGTTCAGCTCCTGAAGTCCTAAACCAATGGGAGAACAGCTTGGCTGAATCTACCTAGTTTCCTACGCTTCAGAGCTGGAGGCATGCATGACAAGGTGACCTTCCCTGCTAGTTATTCAGTGGCCATCGTTGCTGTGTTCAATAAAAGAGCATTTTCCTTGAGCATAAAGAGGCATTGGTTCTCCTTCTGAGCCGACGCCACACTACAACACTTTCAGAGTTTAAATAAAACAAACATGATGATTACGTCACTGTCTGAAGGCCTCGAAGCCTCTGAGGGCAGAAGTTATACAGTAGGTATGCTTTCAAGTAAGAAGGTAATAATGAGGAAATTGCAGGTAAAATAAAGGGATTCCAACCTGCCAACAAAAAGCCTGTCACAATAATTTCCTGCTAACCAAATGAACATGTGTTAATAAGGCAATGCCTAATTTGTTTTATGTTTTGATTCCCCTTATGTTTTGCTGTCTACATCAATCTTAAATATTTGCAGCAGTTTATATGGTAACATTGCACGGCATGAATACACCTAACAAGTGTGCACATGTTTTATTGGCGCTGTAACTTGTATGCCTCTGATTTACCCTGTCTCACTTAACTGCAGTCATAAAAGTCGTATTTATAAGCCAGAAGAACAAATAATCTGCCCTCGGATGTTAACCTGATCCTGTTTAAAACAAATGAAGGCATCAAGACGTAATCACTTCAATATATCAGCGTAATGTGACCCAGTAACCATAAATAGCCTCTAAACCTCTCCTCAAAAACCAATAATCAATACGATCTTGCTCTTCATTCCCTCAAGAGCACGAATGTGGCTACATTCACACAGCAGATGAAACCGTCCCGGATCTGATTTTCTCACCAGACCCAGTTTTGTCATTTGGCTGCTCACAATATCTTTTAAGTGTGACGTGTATAAGATCAGCTCCTAAACTGACCCCCATGCGCAAAACCACAATACTTCCCCTGGTGCTCTCATCCAGAGGTAAACAATCATAACTGCCAACGAATGATGGTCTGCTCCCAGAGGGTTCAGTTTCATCTTCACCAGAATCACAGGTGCTATCATGAAGTTCTGATGTTCTGGGCTTTTCACCCAGAATGTGTTCCAGCTCGCCGTAAAAGGGGATGTTATTCGGCAGTAGCCACTTCTTTGCTCTGCATCCTCTGATTCTGATTAAACTTTGCTTTCAGACTTTTCCTCAACGCCTTGTTGGATTGTTGGATTGATGTAAAACGCAGGATTCCCGATCCGGCTGTTCAGACCGGCGTTGCTGCAGACCGGATACGTATCGGATTTCAGTATCACATATGAAAGTGTCTGAAATCGGTATTGAAAATGTCAGATTCAGTGTGTTTATCTGTTCAGACTGACACTCAGACCCACATCTGTGTCAGATATGAAGAAAAGGTTTGGATTTGGGCCACTTTTACCAGCTGTGTGAACAAAGCCAGTGTTTTTCTAATGAAAAACGACTCCAACCATTCTTAAGAAGAAATGCATTGTTCACAAAGGTTTTGACATTCACCAATTGTTCTTAGGTAAGAACAGAATCTACACACTCGAGAGCACAAAGGTGAGAACAGTTCTGCGGTTTAAGAGCACGTCATGAATCTGACGTAGACTTTTTCTCAGGATCTTTCTCAGAAACACATTTCAGAACAAACTTAGAAGGATATTGGTGATTGAGGCTCAGTGTTCTCTTTTTTGTTTACATACTTTGGGTATATATATATATATATATATATATATATATATATATATATATATATATATATATATATATATATGCATGCTTAATTTGAACACATTGGGAAAATAAAACATAAAACATGGCCTGGGCGAAAGTCATGGCTCATGTTTTGTCATTTTCCAAAATGCCAAGCTCCAAATTCTGCACAAAATTTGAAGGTCTACTATGTAAGATGGTGAAAATGCAGAATTGTTTGTCACTTAGCAAACGCACGAATGTACTCAGCCTGCAGCGTTTTGTACTGTGGGTTGTGCTCCGGTCTCCTTCCCCAAGCCGAAGAATCTGATCATTGAAAGAGAATTCAAAGAGAACTCAATCAGAACGCGGCGAAGGACGCGTCTTCTGAGGATGTGAGTAAACGATCTGCTTCAGTCATCACATCTTCATCAGTTTAATGTTGATGTCTGAGATCACTTGAAACCTAAACATCGAGCCGGACCTTCTTTCCGTTATTACATAAAGACGTACTTATGCTGCTCCTTTCAGTTTAAACAGAAACGTTTATTTACTGCAGACCACAGCAGGGGAGCTCAGTCCTGATCTTGGAGATCTATCATCCTGGAACGTTCAGATTCTCCACCCTGGCTCTAATGTTCAGATACCCCTGTAGGCCTTCAGCACCAGGATCATGTGTGTTATATTAGTGTTGGAGCTAATCTCTGCATGGTGGTTGATCTCCAGGACGAGGACTGGGCACCCCTGCTGCACCCCTGCTTAGAAATGAAGGTTCTGTGCAGGTGCACTTTTTGTTCATCAAGGTATAAACAATGTAAATGTTTCCTCACAGGTCCAGCAGTGGTTTTAAGGTCTGATTGTGAACCTTAAATCAGTTTCTCCAGGTGAAAAGTTGGCATTTTTTCCTTTTCATAACTGAATGTTTTGAAACAGAGCAGTAGAGTAAAAGTCTGGAGGCGAGGCGAGGCGGGGTGTGTGGAGTCAGTACAGCTTAGAACAGATCATTTCAGTGGATTATGGTTCAGTTATGCTCCCTGACTGAAGGCACTGAGATGGAGCCTTGAGGGTCCCACCCCAGAGACAGTTTAGTACCTTTATTTCTGAGAGTGAAGAGGACGTTGTGGCTTATTTTCACTTAGAATATATAATTTGCCTGGGGATGTTCAAATGTTTGCATTCGACGGTATCCAGTATGGGCTGAAGTTTCTGAAGGACACATCTATTGTTTAACTAGGCTCGTTTAACTGGTCAAACGGCATGCACAGAAACATTAACACCCCTCTTCTACCTGTCACTCACGGCACTCCAGAAACACTCACTGGTGTGATTAGACCAGTCTGGGTACATTCATGCACTTGCCAAGGAACACATATTTATCATAACATCTGAGTCTCAGAGGACAGTTTGTTCAAACTTCTATACAAGAAAGCTGACAGGGCCTTTTGTGACTTTAGAATCTGGTTGTTTAGAGTAAGTCCCTGTTACTGTAACAACTGGTTGAGCAATATTCTGTAATAGTTTATTTATATAAAGATAGAATCGTCTTTTTTATTGTTTATATTAGGATACGCAGTACATTGGGAAGTCTATTTATTACCGTCACAGCTCCCTGCATCTTGCAGGTGTGTCAGAATTTGCATGCCGTTGTTGACCTTTGCTGGCAAGCATTTGTTTCTTGAACAGGAACGGAGACTTGAGGAAAAAGAAGCTGAATGAACGCCTGTCTTCCCAACCAAGCAAGTCAAACTCCATTAACTTACAGTCACCCAGGTAGCCCACACCCTCTAGTTGTCTCTATGTATAAACGACCCCGAAGCCCTCCTACTTGATGGGTGGCTGCCTCTACCTTTGTAATTAAATTAGAGGTGTTAAATTAGAGGCCCACCTAGGATTTACAGTCTTCCCCATCTAAAAGCCAGGATGTCTCCGAGATATCCCTTCAACAATTGGCACTGCTAGATTGGGGAGCTATCGATAACCAGATGTGAAATAGGCTGACCACTGGGGGTCGTTCCATGACTAAAGGACTGCTCTCCACAGCCCCCAAACAGAGACAAACAACATGCAAATGAAATCAACACAAAAGGCAACGGAAAAAGACGTTACAAAGTTAATAAAAGGAAGTAAAGTAAAATAATATTCAACGCTGTCATCTTTTACCATGTTTTGGTGGCCTAACATGAAGGAAATGCACGTTTTTGCAAAACGCATTCCAGCAATACCTTCAACCCAGCATGATCCAGTTGATAGTTCAGTTGACTATGCTGGGGTCAAATGGACGTTGCTGTCTGTTTGTCCATATCTTCAAACAGAAAGCAACAAAAAAAAAAAACATTAAAGGCTTTTTATCATTTTATTTTTATTTACGGAGGACAATCATAAAAACTTCTTAGGTTTTGACTTCATTTCTCGAAGCTTTTGCTGATACTTCTCTCCTGTTAGTAAAGCAGGTAAAACACCTACATGTCTGAGACAGCGCAGTCAGAGAGCTCCCCCTGTAGAGCGAACTGGAATGCTACAAGTCAGCACCCCACGTTAGGGGATGAAGGGAGTTGGTAGTCAATGGCAGCGCTCCTGCAATGAAATACAATTCAATTCAATTCAGTAGTTTGAATCAACAGACATTATCTCAAAGCAGTTCGTCCAGAAAATATGAGTTCAGCCCCCTCACGGTCGGGAAGACGTCTGTGAGAGCATGGGGAAGAAACTGTGAGAGTATATAAGACTCTAAAGAAAGAGCTGGAGCATGAGGAAGAAACTCTACTCTATTAGTAATGAAGGTTCTGTGCAGGTTCATTTCTCGTTCATCAAGGTGGAAACAGTGTAAATGTTCTCTCAAAGGTTCTACAGTGGTTCCAAGGTCTGATTGTGAATCTTAAATCAGTTTCTCCAGGTGAAAAGTCAGTCCAGCTTAGAACAGATCATTTCAATGGATTATGGTTCAGTTATGTTCCCTGACTAAAGGGACTGAGATGGAGCCTTGAGGGTCCCACCCCGGGGACAATCGGGGCACTGCCCCAGGGACAGTTTAGTACCTTTATTTCTGAGAGTGTTGGAGGAACTTCAGCATAAGAAAACTATATCAGGATCAGCACCGACAACTTTGTGTTTGGCGGCAAAAATATAATATTTGTGGTGGACAAATGCTGTTTGAATGGCTGTCTGCAACAGCTTAGATCAAATGACATATTTTGTTGATTTTTGAAGTAAAAAGAAATAAACATAATGTACTATTTTCTGCAAATGGTAATAAATGCTTTATATTTGATTTGAACTTAAAAACAGAAAAGTAGTTGTGGCATAGGCAAAAGTTTGGACGCTCTTCCATTTGTAAAGTCTCAGAGCTCGTTAGGCAAGTTAGGACTGGTTACACAGAAATGTCAAGAATTGTCAGCAGGAAATGTCATCTGATGAGCGTTTCACAGCACCACAAATTCTCTAATTCATCAAACCTCATGCCACCACACAACAACCATGAGGATCTAAAAATGAAGGTAATTACTGCTGACACAGCAAAAAATACCTCAAAGCACTTCTAGCTCACAATTTCTACCATTAAGAAATGGCAGTTAAGGGGAACTTTGGAAGTCAAGGTAAGACCCTGAAGCTCTCAGACGGAGCTGCTGACCAGAAAGGCAAAGCAAAACCCCCACATGGCAGCAAAGGATCTGCAGGAATGTTTAGCTGATACAGGAGAGGTAGTGGTGCACTGCTTGCTATTGTGCAACATTGTGTGATTTGCATGGAAGAGTCATCAGAAAGAAATGTTTTCTTTCTTTTTTTCTTTCTTTTCACGACCTCAATACAAAAGCCAATATTTGAAGCATGCAAAGCAACATGTAAATCAGCCAGAGGCTGGAAACAGGAGCTGTGGAATGATCCAGTTAAAATGAAACGATGTGGCCAAAGGTGTGTTTGGAGAAAAAAACAGTGGCATCTGATGAAAAGAGCAATGTGCCGAATGTTAAGCATGAGGCTGGATGGATTATGCTTTGGGCTTGTGGAGCAGTCAACGGCACATGAGTCATTGCACAGGTAGACAGAAGAATGGATTCCATTTAATATCAACAAATTGTGGAAGCAAACGTGACACAGTCAGTCAATGCACTGAAGCTGGAAAGTGGCTGGCTTTGACAAAAGGACAACAATCTCAAACATACCTCAAAATCCACCACAAAGCACTTGAACGACAGTGAAAATCCGTGGGAGCATATTAACCCTGCTTTGAATGTAAGATGCCCAAGAATTAGAAGCATTTCGCAAAGAATGAGCGAGTGGAAAATATCTGCCAAAGGGAGTGTCACTCAGTGCCGGATTTGGAGGGCGTCTAAACTTTAGCTCACAACTGCCACAATGAAAACCGTACTTTTTATTTATTTTGCAAAACAGTTGCACCAAAACAACAGTGGCGTATGACAATGATCTGCTGTGACCAAATCACAAATATAAATGCTATTCACTATAATAAACGCTGCAGGTGTTCTGTTGATTAAATGACATTTGTTTACTGTACTTACCACAACGCGCTCATTTCCTTATCACCGATTTTAATCTGGGATCCGGATAGTTCCTCATACTGAAGACCGGTTTTTCCTTGAAAGTTTACTTTGAAACAGAAAAACAGAATACAACGGAATATTTACTGAGATCACTCAACTGACTGATGTACGCCTTTACAAAAACGTAGGTTTAGTGTTATAGAAAAACTACGGTAGAGAGCTCTTCAAGCGGCCCATATCCTACATTTTTCTAGTAATAGTATTTTTTTACGCCGAAGGTTCACTTTTATTACGTTTGTGTGGTTTCATGCACCAAAACAGCGTGGTGGAAATTCTAATAAAGTCAGAGACCTCAGAAGATAATCAAAGATTTATTGGAAAATCACACTGTGGGGAGCTGTCAGCTGGGGCTCTGAAGCTCGGCAAACATATATATATATATATATATATATATATATATAAAGGAACTTGCCCAGATGGGTGCTTCCTGTTTTGCAGCGGTTTCTAAGTAAGGGTGACACATCTGTAGTAGGATCAAACAGTCAAGCCATCATTTCTAAGTAAGGTGAAACAGACAAGCTGAATATGTTCAGTACCTCGAGGTGTTAATGCTTGATGCGTATGTGTGAGACCACGATGTGGAACACATCCAGGCGTGTTTGACTTACACTCACACAAACAAAAAAGCCCTTACTTATACATTACATTCAACTCAAAGAACACTTACATACCAAAGGACGCTGTCCCAATATTGGCGTCTGTAAATGAGATGCAGCCGCACGAGGCAGAACTGCTGAGACAGGGTCCTAAGGAACTATGGGCTAAGGGAAAACATGGTGCGGGTCTGATTAAAGGGGCAGAACCAATGCGTATAACGCCAAAATCAGACTTTAGGCCTAACAAACGTCAATATCCCCTAAGCAGGAGGCCATTGATGGCATCACCCCAGTGTTTTAGTCACTGTTGGCAGCGGGGGTCGTAGTTCCATGCCCAGTCTCACCAGTGCGGACTCCAATTTTTCCTGTAAAGAAACCAGGCACAAATGAGTGGAGATTTGTACAGAACCTGCAGGCAGTAAATGCTGCAAGGGTTCAGAGGGCACCTAAACCCACACACTATTCTAATCTCCACACCTGGGCAAAGCCAGTGGTTCTCTGTGGTGGACCTGGCTAACGCGTTTTTCAGCGTTCTTGTCCACGCAGACAGTCAGTTCTGGTTTGCATTTATGTTTGACGGAAAGCCCTACACGTTCACGCGTCTCTGTCAGGGGTATTGCGAGTCCCAGACCATATGCAACCAGGCATTGAATAAGAGTTAAGACCCTCTACAGCTGACAGAGGGCACCGCCCTGATCCAGTACGTGGATGACTTGCTCCTATACGCTCCCAGCCGAGTGTAAACCTGATACTGTCATATCAGGCGCACAGGGCTAGTCTGTCAAAGCTGCAGTTTGTGAAACTGGAAGCTAAAATCTTGGGCCATTACATTTCAGCAGCAGGGAAACAGCTTTCAGTAGACTGGATTGCAGCTATTCAAGCCTTGCCCAAACCCAAAAAACAAAAAATCAGCTGCTGTCCTTCTTGGGAATGTGCTCATACTGCAGAACATTTGTGCCAGAGTATGCTGTGTTAGAAACAACCCCAACAAGAAACAACTCCTGCATTGCAAACAACCCCAACATTAGGCATTCCCACTGAAAAGCCTTGCATCCAGGCAGTGGATGAGAGAAATGGTTGCATGCTCTCAGTCTTGCTCCAGAAGCATGGAGATGGCTCAGGCTGGTAGCATACTTCTCAAGTAAACTCGACAGGGTAGAACCGGGCTGCCTTTGTGTCTGAGAGCTGTAGCTGCAGTGGAGCATGCTGCAACTGCCTCGAGGGACCTCGTGGGCTACGCTCCCCTGACCCTCCTAGTTCCGCACGCAGTACACTCAATTCTGAAGAACCAGAAAATATCACAGTCGTCTGCAGAGCGTTGGTTGAAATATCACCCTTTGCTGATTGGTATGCCTAATATCACTGTCAAGCGCTGCACTGCCTTAAACCCTGTCTTACTCCTCTCCACTGAGGATGAGGGAGAACCACATGATTGTGTTGCACTCACTAATCAACTCTGTTCTCCTAGGGAAGACCTGAAGGAGGACCCACTGGTCAATCCTGACCTCATCCTTTATGTTGATGGCTCTGCATCCAGAAATCCTGACACAGGCAAAAATCAAGTGGGATACGCTGTGGTAACAGATCACGACACTGTAGTATCAGGAGCATTGCCAAGTAATCTACATGGAGGCATGTAAGTATGCAGAGGGCAAAACTGTCACCATCTGGACAGATGGCAGGAATACCTGGGGCATCACCCATGATTTTGGAAATATCTGGAAGCAAAGGAATTTTCTCACCAGTTCAGGAAAATTCATCCTTAATCACAAGCTTGTATCTGAGGTCTTAGACACTATTCAATGCTATAGATGTCTGCAAGTGTGAAGAACACACCAAGAAAGGGGATGTGGTTTCGAAAGGAAATGAGAGCACGGATGCAGGGTTTCAGAGGTATTCTGTGGTATGTACAGTTAGCACCCCACACACCCCCTGATGACACTGGCCGAAATCCAGCAAACAGCTACAGCTGAAGAGGAAGCCACATGGAGGAGAGCTGGATGCCCCGTCAAAGACGGGATTTGGTATAGCACTGAGGACAAACCATGCTTGCCAAGGAGTATGTTTCCATATTTCGCTAAAATCACACACGGTAAAGATCATGTGTGTAAAGGCGGGGATGGTGCACCAAATAAGGAAACATTGGTTCACGGAGGGGTTCTCAAATTACTCACAAAATGTTTGTAACAAGTGCGTAATATGTCCCACTCACAATGTAGGCAGAGGCCTCAAAGTGCAGCAGGTAGCACAGCCCCCTGCCTCAGAACCATTTGAACACTTACGAATGGATTTCCTTGAATTAACTCCCAGCGAAGGCAGACGATACTGCTTGGTGATGGTAGGCATGTTTTCTAAATGGACTGAGACTCAGAAGCAGTGGCCAAAGCAGTGCTGAAGGAGATCATTCCTAGGTGGTGTATCCCAAAGAGAATCACAAGGCACACCCTTTGTTGACGCAGCAATTAAGCAAATTAGTGCTTATATAGGGATAGACATGCACATGGAGAGAGAAAATTCCACGACGAAAACCAAAGGTAAGGTTTGTGCAGAAACGGGGCTGCCATGGACAAACCATTTAAATCTCAAGTTCTATTTTTTATCTACTTTTCTCTTTTATTCACTGTTATTTTCCATTTTCTTTTAATTTAAAATGATTAAATGTAGTTATTATTTTCTTTGTCATGTCAATCCCTGTTTTTGGAAATGCTCGGCTACATTGAAAATGAGGATTGCCCTCAATGTACTTCCGAGTCAAAATAAAGGTTGATTGATTGATTGATTTCATGCACTTGGGCTGATTTATCATTTGAGCTTTGTGAATCAGTTGCAGAGCAGGTTGTAGATCATTAAAGGCACTCAAATCTGTGTCATTTTGTCCTTTAAAGCAAAAAGTTTTTCCCCAAACATATTTATCGCTTGTCATAACCTAATGTTTAAAAACAGAGCAATAAAATAAAGAGCGAAGTCAAGACAACCTCAGAAATATAACTGCAGTGGATCATCAGAAAGTTATGTCCTCTAACTAGAGGTACTGAAGATGTACCCTTGAGGGTACCACCTCAACTTCATGGTACATCGAGCATCTACAAGCTTAGGAGTTGAGGTTCATTTTTCATCTCTCTTTGGATCCTTTCGGTCTAAAATACAGTGCTAAATCTCCAGAGTCAGAGATGGGATCAATCTTAACGCAGTACAGACGCTGTCAATAACATACCAGAACGAAATGAAACGTAAAAAAAAAGAATGTAAATGGAATTAGGTACTACTCACCTCTGACAGCGGCAACTACACTCACAGGCCACTTTATTAGGTACACCTTGCTAGTAATAGGGTGGACCCCCTTTTGCCTTCAGAACTGCCTTAATTCTTCGTGTCAGACTTTCAACAAGGTGTTGGAAACGTTCCTCAGAGATCCTGGTTGGTTATTTGAGTTCCTGTTGCCTTTCTATCATCTGGAACCAGTCTGCCCATTCTCCTCTGACCTCTCACATCAACAAGGCATTTTCGTCCACACAACTGACCGCTCACTGGACATTTCCTCTTTTTTGGACCGTTCTCTGTAAACCCTAGAGATGGTTGTGTGTGAAAATCCCAGCAGATCAGCAGTTTCTGAAATACTCAGACCAGCCCGTCTGGCACCAAGAACCACGCCACGTTCAAAGTCCCTTAAATCCCCTTTCTCCCCCGTTCTGATGCTCAGTCTGCACGGTGTACCTAATAAAGTGGCCGGTGAGTGCATTTTGCGAGAACATTAAGAAACTTTAAAAATTTTAAGATTTAGAAATTTTAAAACTAAAATAAAAACCAAACACTTGAGATTAAGTCATTTTTTATTCTTTCAGCAAAGTCTTAACACTTTTTACACCTCAAGAACATCTTAAACAATTCCCACAGAATTTCCTCTGAAATCTTCAGCCCTCTAACTGTTACATTACTGACCACAGGCAGAGCATCCCTACAGTAAGCCTTCAGAACCACAGCCGGCATTAAAAGCGTTTTTATTTTCTTCCACATTTTCATCCAAACTGTTTAGAAGATAGCTATGAAACTTTAGCTGAGAGCTTTAAAGCTGAGACACAGTGAAGTCAGAGAGTTTCCCCTGCAGGACAAATGGCAGGGGTACAAGCCAGCAGTCCACACTTGGGGCTGAAGTACGTCCGTAGTCGGTGGCATTGCTCCTGAGGCTAATAAAACATGCATTTAAGATTAAAAGAAAAGCAAATGGAAAGAAAGCGCTGTAGTGTGGTTATGGCTATTTAGGGTACTCACACTTCTGCTCGGAGCGGCTGATCCTTGATTTTGATCTGTGATTCTGTTAACTGTTCATACTGAACATCAGTTTTCCCTAAAGCAGAAAATAAAGATGAGGCCTTTATTCACACTATTAGAGCATAACACCAACGAGCGCAGTGGACAGTCTGATGTTTTTGTTTTCGGTGTTGTTCCTTTAAAACAGGTATTAAACTCGAGGGCCTCAGTTGTATCACAGCTTACTGAAGAGCTTGATAGAGCTCTTAAAGTTAATGTGGCTTAAAGTGCTGTGCTGCCTTCAAGGCTGTAATAGGTAATTGATATGATATTCATTTAGCATAGATTTCTACACTAGAACTATGAATTTCTTACCCAGAATGCCCTGCAAGGTAACGTTTTTTGGTAGGTGGCGAACAGCGGGCCACAGAAACACATCTCCGTCTTCCTTATGAAGAAGGAGAACAACACGCACGGTTCCCATGGTGACGTTCAATTCATCATTCTCCAGAATCAAAGACACACTGAGGGGACAGAACGTCCGGTTACTTCACACGTCCGGTCACCTTTAAAAACCTCAGATCCTTTATATTCACATCACTTACCATTGCTAAACAAGCTCTACTGCTGAACTGGAAGGACAGAACCAAAGTTTCAGTAAAGCTTTGGCTAAACCTCCTCACAGATCACTGTAACCTGGAGAGACTTGCAAATTTCAATAACACCAGATCTTTCAGGGAAAGCTGGTCACAGGTTTTACAATATATTGATAGCTGATCTCTCCAAACTCATCAGGATAGGGTCTAAACCCCTACAGAGGATTTGATAACTACCCATGTCATGATTACCAAAGGGGGCATTACAGCTTTTTGTTTTGTTAAGTTTTTGTCTGTCCTGTATGTCCAGTTTGTCTGTCCTGTATGTCCAGTTTGTCTGTCCTGTATGTCCAATTTGTCTGTCCTGTATGTCCAGTTTTTCTGTCCTGCATGTCCAGTTTGTCTGTCCTGCATGTCCAGTTTTTCTGTCCTGCATGTCCAGTTTGTCTGTCCTGCATGTCCAGTTTGTCTGTCCTGCATGTCCAGTTTGTCCATTGTTAAGTGTTATTGTTATCATTCGTCTTATGCTTATTACTATTATTGTTGTTTCATCCTCTCTCTTCACTTCTTTTTTGTCTGTTTTGTTTTTTGTTTTGCTCAAATCTAGGGGTGGGTGAGGGTGGGGGAGGTGGTGCCCCATCACCTTATACCTGTATGATCATTAATAAATGATGAGCTGTGACTTTAGTAACAAAGTGAAAAAGAAATAATAATAGGTCCCCTGGAAAAGGGGGGGGTGGTGGTGTGGCCAAGGAATGTTGGCCCGGGAATGAATTTAAATAAATAAATAAATAAAAACCGTGCTTTAAAATTTGATGGGAAAAATCCATCCCTAATTAACGTGATTTAAAGGCAGAACTATATGAATTATTGCAACAAATAGTTTTTCTGCCAATCAGTTGGGTCGTTAACATGTACTGCGGTGCCGAGAGGAAGACGTCGTGCTCTGAGACGCATAAGCTGGACGTCCGTCCCACCGCCGTCTTTTAAAGATCAGAGCATGAACTTCGTCTCCTCTGCAGGCCAGTTTCTGCTCCGCCGTGTTGAATGGTATAAACTCTCACTGTGACGCGACGCACATGCAGAACGGACTGAAACTTTCCGATAGGGAATGTAATCGGATACAGGAGTTTACACGGATATTAATCTTCCATTTATCGGATTATTTACAGGATTACCCACCTTCTTCAATAAGATAGAAACTGTTTTACGAATGGCTTCAATCGGATTAGACTTTTCCGACTGAGGTGTTTACATGGACGTATTCTATTCTGATTGAGCCATTAGTCGGATTATTAACGGATTATTAGGCTGCATGTAAACGTGGCTAATGCTTACCAAAAGAAGCAAACCATTTAACTCATTTTAACAGTGTGAATGGGCGGAGCCACAACACTGTACTACAATTTTAGTTATACTCTTTCAAAATAATACTTCAGCAAAGCAGCAGTGCAGTTATTCAGGTGTTTACCACCTGTGGAAAATTCCCTGGTCCTCAGTGCTGTGGAACTCTTACCTGTCTCTCTCGTACTTGGTGGGCTGCTGCCCCCAAACGAACTTCACAGGATTCTGACCGTCAGAGTAGCGGATCTCGCTGGTGTTGAGGGTCAGGAGATGATCCGTTTTGTAATGAAGAGCAATTTCCTTAAAGCCTTTCCCTCCATACTGTGAGAGTTCACCATTCATAGAGAATTCTGAGGAAAACACTGGAGATGTTACACACTGGCACACTAGGCTGTCCCGCTGATAACATTAGCAGTAATCTTTGGTATTATTATTATTATAAATATAAAATGTTAACTTTTACTTTTAATGTAAGTCAGTAGAACCAGACATTTTTCCAAGTAATTTTGAGCCGTTTCTTTTGGTCCATTCAGCATGAAACTTACACACAATATAAAGAGCAGCAGGTATTTTTAAAATATGCCAAAAACCGAAAAATGACAAATGAACCTACAAGGTTTTCTTCCCACAGCAGCGATAGATTCAAGCAACACTAGTGAATTCATAGGACACTTTGCTTAGATATTTACGTTCTGTCTTCACAGTTAAAAGTGAATTTTAAACATTAATATTGCAGCAAACTACTATTTTTTTATGGTAAGATGTGCATGTTAGTGACCGCCTAAAACAGCCTGCATGCACAATTTAAGGCGGAATGGGAAAATTCTCCAGCTTCACTGAGTTTGAAATTGAATTAGAAGCTTTCTAAGACACCTGGGGAAGCATGCCCACCTGGGGAAGCATGCCCACCTGGGGAAGCATGCCCACCTGGGGAAGCATGCCTGAGTGTTTTACTGTTAAAAACATTATATTAGCATGTGTGATTTTCCAAGGCCCTCAACCTTCCCTTCGGACTTTTTTTTTTTTTGATTGAAAATTCTTGAACACAGACCAAGCCAGAAAAGCTTGAACCCCTTTGACAGGTATTGTAGTAAACGCCTCACCTGAGGAGCGGTCCATCAGAAGGCGGAGTTTGGTAGATAAAGATATCTCATAGCAGAGTGGCTTAGGCTGACCAGTAGAAGTGACCAAAAACTTGGCAGACTGCCCTGAGAGGGAAAGAGGTTAAAGGAAACAGCAGTTCAACTAATATTGATATTTAAGTGTCCATCAGAGTTCATGAACAGATAGACAGGCTCACTCCCCCGTTTTGGGTGTGTAAGGGGGTGTGGTGTCCCGATTGTTGTGGAGATGGAGGGGCAAGGTGAAGTGTTAGGGCTACAAACGGAGGTTTTTCAGAGACTCCAAACAGAGTGATGTGAGAAAAAACAGAAAAAATGGCAAGACGGCTGAACAAGAGACCAAAGAAACCCACAATTGTGAGAATTTTCTCTGTTAACAATTACATTAACCATTCCATCAATTATGGTCCTTTTCTTCATGACAAGCATAAACATCACTAATAGTGCTGTTGTCTTGGTAGCTAGCTAGCTAAATTTCCCATTCCACCTTAAATGACATCTCAGGTGTCAGAACTACTACACCATTTAAGGTGGAACAGGAAAATTCTAACAAGAATCTGGAGAATCTTTGACTTCAGCTTCATATCACTGAAGAATTGGGGGGGGGGGGGTGATAATAAATAATTGCCCCCCTCTTTGAAGGCGTATGATCCCTAAATGTAACTAAAGCCCAGCAGTGAGGAGCTGAAGCATAAATAAAATACCACAGTCTGTGATAATATCTATAACCTGAGATGATGCAGTGCAATAATGACTGTACCAAAATTTACAGATGACCGCATATAATGACCACAGAATTAATCAATAAATATCTGCGTATATTGTACCCATTAAAGTGTCTAATGTCCAGTCGACTAAGCCGAACAATCGTTGCGGTCCCTAGTATGGAAGCACATGAAGAAGGCTGTACGTGTGTTCTCTGTGGTTAAAATCAAACAAATATGTTCTGTCTTACCTCAAGTGTACGACTCAGAACATTAAAACGTGTCAAACTTATGGAGGAAAAGGTTCATTTCATGAAGAAATATTGACTGTTGGCTGTGAATTCGCAAACTATTGACACACTGCATTTAAGACAGCGTAAGACATCTAGATGATTTCTCATCCTGAGGGAGTCAGTCAAACATTCCAGACGTCCTGTGCTAAACTGGCATTAGCCTCTACCAATCCTGTCAAATTAGTACTTCACCCATCTGCAGAGAGACCGTAGTGGTGCACTACTTCAGATGGTAGATCATCTGCAGCAGAAGACTGTGACGAATTCTTGCAACTGAACGTGAGCTGGGTCAGGTGACTGACCGCTTGGGAGGCTTGAACTGAACTCTGTGTAAGAAAAACTTGGTGAAGTAAATAAATACATGAATGCAAATTTTGGAAGATGCTCAGTACCTGGAGGGAAAGGTATCACTCTAACGATGATGATGTCTTCGAAAGTGTGCCGAGGAGGTCCTACAGTAAAACAATAAAAAAAAAAACATACTTATTTTGTGAGAAGGACGAACCTGGACATCCACTGCATGCAGAAAGGTCGTTTAATGTGAAAAAGGAGTGGGAAACCTGTCGTTGCTGTTCCTTTGGCATTTGATATAAATGACAATTTTAGTTAGAAAATAGAAAAATATTTGAAGTAATCTGAAGTAAATGACAATTACACTTGTCAGTATTTCTAGTCAGATATTTGCAATTTGTTGCACTGCACCAAAGATGTAGAGTAGAAATCACAATTTAACACTAATATGTAAAATTCACTAATTTTATGCTATGCGTTTATTGAAGAGGTTTACAGTCATAGGCAAAATTTTGACACTTCTGTCAAATTCCACGTGTTGTTCATTTTCAAGTGAAATCTTTAACAGAGAACAAACTTTTGCGCAATTACTGTTTATTTGCTGAATTGAACATGAAAAATGTGGCTGTGCTAAAGTTCTATTTAATGTCATTTTTCCCAGTTTTTTACATTTTTAGAAAAGTATCCTAGATGTTTAGGATGTATTAACTTTCGCTCAGAAAATCAACAAAACTCCAATTCCAAAAAAAGTTGGGACGCTGTGTAAAATGTAAATAAATGTAAATAAAAATGGAAGTTATCTGCGAATCTCATAGACCCGTATTTTATTCACAGTAGAACCTAGAACACATATCAGATGTTGAAAGTTAGACATTTTCTTCTCTGTCTGTTCCACGTTCTCGACTAAAGACTCGTGGAGATCGAGCATTTGAGGTCTTCTCTCCTAAATTGTGGAATACACTGCCCCCCTTTTTTAAGATCAGTTGATTCTGTGGAGTCTTTCAAAAAGCAACTGAAGTCCTACCTTTTTAAGCAGGCATTTGGAGAACTGGTCAAGGCAGCTAAGCCACCGCCAGCCCTGTTTTGTTTTAGATTTTTTTGTCCTGTGTCATGTTGTATATTTTATGTTGCGTTACTCTACTTACTTTAACGAAGGCAGTCGCACTTTTTCCCTCTCCCTTATCTCTCCTGCTTCGCTTCTACGGTTGTGTTTAGTCTTTTGTCTACACTCTTTATTGAGAGACTCTCTCTGCGCTGTTCTTCAAACTAAAGGAAAATGGATTTGACACGATGGTCTCTCAATGCAGTTGACGACGAGACGAGAAGGCTGGGTTCGGGAGAGCCAGCCTGTCCTGCCAGATCGTTTGCAGCTGGCTACATGATGGACGCATGGGAGAGGTGGCGAGTCGTGTGCCTGGCTGCTCTTTCTGTGGAGGATATTGAGAACATCTACCTATTCGGAACCATCATTACAGGTGTTTTGCTGATTGGATTAGGCATTGCCCTGGTTTATCATGAAATTTGAGGACAGCTGTCCATGGCCCCTTAAAGCTGATCGACATGATTGATGTGGTGGGCAGAGCTGTCAACACTCAGACTGTGACTGTAAGTTGCACCCTGGATAACATTGTGGAGAAGCTGGTGGCTTTGCAAAGGAAAATGGATCGTTTGGGTGACCAAAATGGACTTGGTGAGTTGTGAAAATGCAGCTACTCGCCCGAAGCCTGTAACCCTTTTCTTAATCTGCTTTCAGCTCCCCGTATCAGCACTGGCCTTGGCCAAGGCCACTGCTGGAACAACAAATTCCTCCAGAAGATCACTGCAGCGAGATGCTCTTTTATCCCTTCCCCGGATTCCTGCTGATTGTTGACTCTGCCTGGGACCCGATCAAGGATGTCTCCATGGCAATTTGCTGTGTTATCACCATAACACCCTGCGGACTGAGACACCTGAACTGGGATGCCAGGTGAGGCACCTTCTTCAGACCCCCCCATTACTCCCCCCTCCTTCCCAATGCCATTGTCGCTTTTACCCCCCCGGTGTGGCATGACGGGTCTTTGATCAGCGCCGAATATGGCTGTAGAACTGGATGGTTGCTTGCTGTGCTGGGTTTGTCTGCACCCCTCACCCCCACCCCCGTTGCAAGTCCTGGACTCTGTGTGCTAATGTGCTGTGGTGTTTTTTTTTCTGTTCCCAGACTTTTCCCTTAGGAACACAGTCGGGGGGTGTGTGTGTCTGTGGGGGGGGGGGGGCTGTTGTCTCCAACAACAATACGTTCCCCATGTATTCTGTATTCTGTATTTTTCCTCATAACTATTTCATGAAAAACATTGCCATTTACAGCTTGATGGCTGCAATGCATCTCAAAAAACAAAAGGGTGGAAAAGTAAATGGTACTAATAAAAAACAGCTGGAGAAGCAATTTGCCACTAACTCACATGGCTAGATATAAAAAGAGCATTTCAGACAGGCAGAGTCTCTCAGAGGTTCACCAATCTGCCAAAAACTGTGTCTAAAAATTGTGGAAAAAAAAATGTAAAATGGTGAAGACTTTGGAAATTCCACCATCTACAGGACATAATATCATCAAAACATTCAGAGAATCTGCAGAAATCCCTGTATACAGGGCCAACGGTCAATGTTCAATGCTCGTGATCTTTGTGCCCTCAGACGGCACTGCATTAAAAACAGGCATGAATCTGTACTGGAAATCCCTGCATGGGCTCAGGAACACTTCCAGAAAACATTGTCTGTGAAAACAGTTCGCTGTACAGTCCACAAATTCAGGTTAAAGCTGTATCATGCAAAGAAGAAGCCAAATGTCAAGACGATTCAGAAACGCTGCCGTCTTCTCTGGGCCAAAGCTCATTTAAAACAGACTGAGGCAAAATGGAAAAGTGTTCTGTGGTTCTTTTTGTTGGAAATACCGTGTCCTGCGGATTCAAAAGGAGAAGGACCATCAAGCTTGTTATCAGCGCACAGTTAAAAGCCTGTATCTGGAATGGGGCTGCATTAGTGCCTATGGCGTGGGCAGCGTACACATCTGGAAAGGCTCCATCAATGCTGAACAGGATATAGAGGTTTTAGAACAACATACTGCATCCATCACAACAGCATGGCTTCGCAGAAGAAGAGTCCAGGTGCTGAACTGACCTGCCTGCGGTCCAGACCTTTCACTAGTAGAAGACATTTGGCGCATCATGAAATGAAAAGAACAGCAAAGAAGACCCAGGACTGCTGAGCAGCTAGAATCCTACATCAGACAGGAATGGGACAACATTGCTCTCCCAAAACTCCAGCGATTGGTATCCTAACTTCCCAGACGTCTACATACTGTTATTAAAAGAAGAGGAGATGCTACACAACGGTAGACACGGCCCTGTCCTGACTTTTTAGAGATGCACTGCTGCCATCAAGTTCTAAATGAGTTCATATTTTTATAAAGTGGTAAACTGTCTCACTTTCATCGTTTGATATGTGTTCTGTGTTTTCATTTGACATGGCATCCCAACTTTTTTGGAATTGGGGTTTTATGTTGACTAGGTGTTTTATACTTATATATACATATATGATTCATGAGGTTATTAAAATTTACCTATGGAATAAACAGCCCACAATTCTAGGCTCTCAGTAAGCCTACCCAAAATGTATCCAAATTACATTCATTATTGAATGTTTATTGTCTTTGATGACAGTTTACATGCACACAAATCATCTATGTTATTGATGATTATAGTTATATCAGTTAATCGAAAAAACACATTAATGTCAAATTAGAGAAAAGAATCAGAATACCGTGTATATTCAAAGAGCTGGATCCTGCAGAGGAGAAAAAGGTGTTAGACCAATACTAAGCACTCAGTGAGCCAATTATATTAATTATGGTTTGTTTTTCAACTGTCATGCTCATTGGCTAATTGGCTGATACAAAATCTGTGAGATCTATCTATCTATCTATCTATCTATCTATCTATCTATCTATCTATCTATCTATCTATCTGTCTATCTGTCTATCTATCTATACACACATATACACACACACTCTATATTGCCAAAAGTATTCAGTCACCCATTCAAATCATTGCATTCAGGTGTTTTAATCACTTCCATGGCCACAGGTGTATAAAGCCGAGCCCCTAGGCCTGCAGACTGTTTCTACAGACATTAGTGAAAGAATGGGTCGCTCTCAGGAGCTCAGTGAATTCCAGCGTGGTACCGTGATCGGACTTCCCAGACGTTTACATACTGTTATTAAAAGAAGAGGAGATGCTACACAACGGTAGACACGGCCCTGTCCCGACTTTTTAGAGATGCACTGCTGCCATCAAGCTCTAAATGAGTTCATATTTTTATGAAGTGGTAAACTGTCTCACTTTCAGCGTCTGATATGTGAGCGCGTCACTGCGAGCGACTGAGAGCGAGTCAGTGCGGTAACGTTTGTTGTATTAGCATTTAAATCAACAAGAAGCGGTAAGTGGCTAAATATCATGGCTTTTCCTGGTTGCTTCGTCTGCGCAGAGTGTGGCATGTTTAGCTTAACGCCCTTTTAGTTAGCACCCTCTTGACTCCGGCGTCAGAGCCCTCACAGCGGGGCGAATGGGTGATGACTCGGTGGTCTAGCCGGAAAGCTAAGGCTAACGCTAACGCTGAGGCCAAAGCTAGCCCACCGGAACACCACGCTCCTCCCATTCGCGTGTCAAACAGGTTTGCCCCGCTCAGTGAAGCCCCCACTGTGAAGCCTGTTAAAAGCACTCTGGTCATAGGAGACTCGATTGTTCGACACGTGAAGTTAGCTACTCCGTTAGGGGCGCCAGCGGTTACAGTTAGATGTTTATCGGGAGCCAGAGCGCCGGACATTAGTGGCAACCTTAGATTAGCTGCTAAGAGATATTCGAGGATAGTTATTCATGTAGGGGCCAACGATATCCGTCTGCGGCAGTCAGAGGTAACTAAGGCTAATAATAGAGAGGTGGTTAAACAGGCCCAGACGATGTCCGATGCCGTAATCTGCTCTGGCCCCATCCCAATGCGGCACGGCGCTGAGGCCTACAGCAGGCTTACGGCGTTAAACTGCTGGATGTCCAAGTGGTGTTCCGAAAATCAAGTGGGCTTTATAGATAATCGGTTACGTTTTGAGGGCAAGCCTGGTCTCATAGGTAGGGATGGTGTCCACCCCACGCGGGAGGGTGCTGCCTTACTTTCGTGCAGCATAGCACATAGTCTTTTAGTTAGTCGGCAGAGTAGTGTAAACCGCTGCTGACAATCCAGAGCCGGGACCAGGCCGCAGACAGACAGGCTAAACCGACCGTTTGCGATTCGCCTTGAGGCGTCACCCAAGATTAATCGTATTGAGACTGTGTCTTTGCCCCGAATTAAAACTAAATTTAACCATAGAAAAACTCAATCAGTCCGCTTAAATAACCTTATCAACATATATCCATGTTCTGATGATAGCACTAGCACCTTAAATCTAAAACTTGGACTACTTAATATAAGATCACTAAACTCTAAAGCAGTCGTCGTAAATGAAATTATAAGCGATCATAAATTTGACTTTTTTTGTCTTACTGAAACGGGTTAGACCAGATGAATATTTAGCTTTAAATGAAGCCACGCCTGTAGGCGATAATTACGCACATAGGCCAAGACTATCAGGCAAGGGAGGTGGAGTCTGTGTAATATACCAAAATACTCTCGATATTAGTCAGAAACAATGTGACCCTTTCACTTCCTTTGAGGTCCTCTCTATTCACGTCACAAATCCGGTCACAAAAAAGAACACACGACTAGTCATACGTTAGATTTGGTTTTGACACTAGGTCTTAACATAGACAAGCTGAATATCCTACCGCAAACCACAGTGATCTCCGACCATTACTTAATTTCGTATGAGCTACGATTTAGCCATAATATATATACGTCCCCTCGTTATTCAACAAAGCGCACAATAAAACCTTTTACCGCCCTACAATTTATAGAAAATCTCCCAGAGTTATCAACCCCAGTCTCCACTCCATCAGATCCAATGGAACTAGATTCACTAACCGATTATTTAGAAAATACATTACGATCCACTTTAGAAAATGTGGCCCCACTTAAAATAAAAAGAATAAGGCAGAAAAAGTTCGCCCCGTGGTACAACGATAAAACCCGGACCTTAAAACAAACAGCTCGGAAATTAGAGCGGAAATGGCGTCATACCAAACTAGAAGTGTTCCACACTGCCTGGAAGGACAGCCTTATAGAGTATAGAAATGCTCTCACAGAAGCTTGCTCAGCATATCTGGCCTCGCTGATCGAGAATAATAAGTATAATCCTAGAGTTCTGTTTAATATGATTTCCCAAATCACACAAAATCAGGCAGGTAATGAACCAGAAATCCCAGCAACTCTCACCAGTGAACTTTTTATGGACTTCTTTAATAATAAAATTGAAAATATTAGACGACAAATTCAACCCACAGTATCAAATTCAAATCCAGCTTGGCTGTCATCTGACTTGGCTGATATAGAACAAAACACAGCTGTAGAAAAGAGCCTGGAAACCTTTTACCCACTCCCACAGCTGGAGCTAGAGAAGATTATCTCCTCTGCAAATTGCACAACCTGCACACTCGATGCAATTCCATCAAAATTACTTAAAGAAGTACTGCCAGTTATTATAAACCCTATCTCAACTATTGTAAACTCATCCCTTAGTCTGGACCATGTTCCCAAAGCTTTTAAACTAGCAGTTATCAAACCTCTGATCAAGAAACCAAATCTTGATGTCACCGTTTTGTCTAATTACAGGCCTATTTCTAACTTACCGTTTATATCTAAGATCTTAGAAAAAGCTGTGCCCAACAACTCATATCTACATAAGAACCATATATATGAAAAATTCCAGTCTGGATTCAGGCCACACCACAGTACTGAGACGGCTCTAGTTAAGATGACTAATGATCTTCTTCTTGCCTCTGATCAAGGCTGCGTATCCCTGTTAGTGCTACTTGACCTCAGCGCGGCTTTTGATACAATAGACCACAATATTCTCTTAGAAAGGTTAGAAAACATGGTTGGAGTCACAGGGACGGCCCTATCATGCTTCAGATCTTACCTATCAGAACGTTATCAGTTCGTTAGGGTAAACAATTTATCTTCCACTTATTCAAAAGTGAGATTTGGAGTTCCGCAGGGCTCTATATTAGGACCTTTATTATTTACCCTATACATGTTACCGTTAGGCACAGTTATAAGTAACCATGGCGTAAACTTTCATTGTTATGCAGACGATACTCAACTGTACATATCAGCCAAGCCTGATGACCAATACAGGTTAAAGAAAATGGAGGACTGTGTAAAAGACGTGAAAGGCTGGATGTCACAGAACTTCCTCCTATTAAACAGTAACAAAACAGAGGTTCTCCTTCTGGGTCCAAAATTAGCAAGAAGTAAATCACCAGATTTAATCTTAAATCTCGCCGACTTTCCAGCCACACCTGGATCAGCAGCTAAAAATCTCGGCGTTATAATAGATTCCGATTTATCATTCGATCAACACACAGGCGGCATCACTAGGACAGCTTTTCTACATCTTCGCAACATCGCCAAGATCAGAAATGCCCTGTCCCTGCGTGATGCAGAAACACTAGTACATGCCTTTATTACTTCTAGGCTAGACTACTGTAACGCGCTACTGTCAGGATGTACGAGCAGGAATTTAAACAAACTCCAACTAGTCCAAAACGCCGCAGCCAGGGTCCTCACTAAAACTAGAACATCTGATCATATCAGTCCAGTGCTATCATCACTTCACTGGCTGCCTATTAAATTCCGTATTGATTATAAAATCCTTTTATTGACGTATAAAACCCTACATGGTCTCGCTCCTGAGTACCTGCAAGACCTTATTTCTCATTATGCGCCTTTACGACTACTCAGATCCCAGAGTGCTGGCTTATTAATAGTCCCCAAAATTCGGAAGGTTTCAGCTGGGGGAAGAGCTTTTTCTTATAAAGCCCCCAAACTCTGGAATGATCTTCCAGAAACTGTTCGGGACTCAGACTCAGTCTCAATCTTTAAGACTAGGCTGAAAACTCACTTGTTCAGTTTAGCTTTTGGTAGCTAATGTCCCCCCTTAGATAAAGGCAGCAGATCCAGGGGTCCATGGACACAGGGAATTATAGTAAACTGAGACGCTGGTGCTGTCGTCCCGCTGCTCGCACGCGGTCACTCAAGTTTGTGGACGGTGGAGTAGAGGGATGCCGAACTGTTTCAGAGTGCTGCCATGTCTGTGTGTCCTTCTGGTTCTCTCCTTTCAGTTAAGCTGTCATAGTCAGATCTGCCGGAGTCGTTAGCCACACTCTGTAAATGTTTACATTCCCTGTTTATGTACAAACAGACAGAATAAAACTAATTCCATTTACCTACTTTCTTTCCGAGTACACAATCACCCATATGACCGGCTGGACACGGAAGGACGACCGACTGCCGAGCCCTCCTGCTACCCACTTCAGACCAGCTGCCCATGCCCCAACCACCTACCTCGGATGAGCTGCCCACCCTACGCTGATGTTTTCATAGACTCCTAGTTATTCATAATACCAATATTACTGCTGTTAATATTAGTAATAAAATCACTTGTAGGTAGTTTGACCAGAGGAGGACGGGTCCCCCCTGGTGAGCCTGGTTCCTCCCAAGGTTTCTTCCTCAGTTCTGAGGGAGTTTTTCCTTGCCACTGTTGCCTCTGGCTTGCCCCCCGGGGGGTTTCTGTACATTCTTAGAGTTCTCTTGAAACTTTTTCTTTTCTGAAACTCTGTAAAGCTGCTTTGTGACAACATCCGTTGTAAAAAAGCGCTACAAATAAATTTGATTTGATTTGATTTGATGTGTTCTGTGTTTTCATTTGACACGGCGTCCCAACTTTTTTGGAATTGGGGTTTTATGTTGACTAGGTGTTTTATACTTATATATACATATATGATTCATGAGGTTATTAATATTTACCTATGGAGTAAACTGCCCACAATTCTAGGCTCTCAGTAAGCCTGCCCAAAAGGTATCCAAATTACATTCATTATTGAATGTTTATTGTCTGTGATGTGTTTTTTCGACCAACTGATATAACTATAATCATGAATAACATAGATGATTTGTGTGCATGTAAACTGTCACCAATGTCAAATAAGAGAAAAGAATCAGAATACCTTGTGGACCCGGAGAGCTGAGTTCTGCAGAGGAGAAAAAGACGTTAGAACAATACTAAGCACTCAGTGAGCCAATTATATTAATTATGGTTTGTTTTTCAACTGTCATGCTCATTGGCTAATTGGCTGATACAAAATCTGTGAGATCTATCTATCTATCTATCTATCTATCTATCTATCTATCTATCTATCTATCTATCTATCTATCTATCTATCTATCTATCTATCTATCTATCTATCTATCTATCCAAAAGTATTCAGTCACCCATCCAAATCACTGAATTCAGGTGTTCCAGTCACTTCCATGGCCACAGGTGTATAAAGCCGAGCCCCTAGGCCTGCAGACTGCTTCTACAGACATTAGTGAAAGAATGGGTCGCTCTCAGGAGCTCAGTGAATTCCAGCGTGGTACCGTGATCGGACGCCACCTGTGCAGCAAGTCCAGTCGTGAAATTTCCTCAATACTAAATATTCCACAGTCAACTGTCAGTGGGATTATAACAAAGTGGAAGTGATTGGGAACGACAGCAACTCAGCCACGAAGTCAGTGGGGTCAGCGGATGCTGAGGGGCATAGTGCGCAGAGGTCAAGAACAGCGTAGAGAGCTTCATGGAATGGGTTTCCAAGGCTGAGCAGCTGCATCCAAGCCTTACATCACCAAGCGCAATGCAAAGCGTGGAATGCAGTGGAGTAAAGCGCCGCCACTGGATTCTAGAGCAGTGGAGACGTGTTCTCTGGAGTGACCAATCACGCTTCTCCATCTGGAAATCCGATGGACGAGTCTGGGTTTGGCGGTTGCCAGGAGACGGTATTTGTCTGACTGCATTGTGCTGAGTGTAAAGTTTGGTGGAGGGGGGATCATGGTGTAGGGGTGTTTTTCAGGAGTTGGGCTCGGTCCCTTAGTTCCAGTGAAAGGAACTCTTAAAGCTTCAGCATCAAGAGATTCTGGACAATTTCATGCTCCCAACTTTGTGGGAACAGTTTGGGGACGACCTCTTCCTGCTCCAACATGACTGAGCACCAGTGCACAAAGCAGGTCCATAAAGACACGGATGAGCGACTTTGGTGTGGAAGAACTTGACTGGCCTGCACAGAGTCCTGACCTCAACCTGACAGAACACCTTTGGGATGAATTAGAGCGGAGACTGTGAGCCAGTGAAGGCAGACGAGAATACTTTTGGAAATATAGTGTATATATATATATATATATAATGTTCAAAAAGCCTTCATGTTTGACTGTCTGACTTTTTTATAATATGTAAAGTTTTATTCAGTGTAATTATATCTCTATTTATTCAGAGTACTGCTGTTATATTTTCATGACATGCCATGGATGCTTCATGTACATGTAAAGTGTTACAGGACCTGGAAGTGGAGCAAAAGCCACAGAGCTGATGTCTGGAGAGGAGAGAAAGATGTTGAACATTATTCCTTGATTCCATTCTGAGTTTTACATTAACAGTCAGTACATTGGATAAATCAGCAGTGACTGAAATGGGCGAGTCTTATCAGTGGGTGTTCCATGCAAACCCCATGCGAAAAAAAGCAAACGACACAGCTGATTAATTATAAAGTGAAAAACTTGCTTCTCTGTAGAGGGTGTGTTAACTTTCGCTCAGAAAACCAACAAAAAGTGTCTGTTGACCAGAGATTTCCAAACTGTAGTGTACGAAGCCAAAAGAAATTCTTCTCCCTCGCTTTATTTTCATAATTACTGTTTATTATCTGTCACCATGAAGTCAAATCATGCCCTGCCAGTCAGAATGAACTCACGTGCATTTACGTCACATTAATAGATGTTTAGCAACTGTTTAACCGTCTGTGACGTGTTTGAAGGGGTTTATCTGCTCTGTTCACTTAAAGGAGGAAATTCATCAAAGAGCTGGAAGACAATGTGAGATGCTGCACTGCTTGTCAAGTAATTTAAGTACCAAACAACATGAGGACGTCTGGGAGGTTAGAGAAAGGCTTTCAAATTAGAGAAAAAGAATCAGAATACCTAGAATATGAGCAATAGCCGGACGCCTGAATCCTGCAGAGGAGAAAAAAGGCGTTAGAACAGCACTGAGCACTCAGAGAGCCGACCTGAAATTGATCAGAATTACATTAATTATGGTTTCTTTATCAAACCTCATGATCAGTGGCTAACTGGCTGATACAAAATCTATCTATCTGTCTATCTATCTATCTATCTATCTATCTATCTATCTATCTATCTATCTGTCTGTCTGTCTGTCTGTCTGTCTGTCTGTCTACCTATCTGTCTGTCTGTCTGTCTGTCTATCTATCTATCTATCTATCTATCTATCTATCTATCTATCTATCTATCTATCTATCTATCTGTCTGTCTGTCTGTCTGTCTGTCTGTCTGTCTACCTATCTGTCTGTCTGTCTGTCTGTCTATCTATCTATGTCTGTCTGTCTGTCTGTCTATCTATCTATCTATCTATCTATCTATCTATCTATCTATCTATCTATCTATCTGTCTGTCTGTCTGTCTGTCTGTCTGTCTGTCTGTCTGTGTGTCTGTCTATCTATCTATCTATCTATCTATCTATCTGTCTGTCTGTCTGTCTGTCTGTCTGTCTGTGTGTCTGTGTGTCTGTCTGTCTGTCTATCTATCTATCTATCTATCTATCTATCTATCTATCTATCTATCTATCTATATACACACACACTCTATATTGCCAAAAGCCTTTATCAGCCTTTTGCCCCCCCTTACCCCCCCCCCCCCCCCTTCCGTCCCAACTTTTTTGGCAAGTGTTGTTGGCATCTGCTTCAAATTGGGCAAATATTTTTCAAAAAACAATAAATTCAAATACAAATAAGAGAAACCGTGAGCAGCAGGCGGAGGGCCGATGCCTGCAGAGCAGAAAAAGGTGCTGAACGTTAGGCCTTGATTCAATTTTGAGCTTTACATAGTCAGTATAAAGGACAAGGACAAAACGGGGACCAGTGCAGTTGATTTAATTCATTTCTAAGTGAAATGAATGATTACTGAAGGTTTTCTGAACTGTACAGTGCTCTTAACTTTGCTTTAACTGTGTCAGGTTTGGTCTATTTAGAGGAAGAGAGATGCAAACCTTGAAAAGGAAGAGGGATTCCTGCAAAAGAAAGATGATGAACGTTAGATTCAATTTTAATGAAAAAATGTTTGAATTCACATTAAATGTTGTCTTATTACAGTAAATAAATGTGTCTTTAGGTAAATAAAAACACTCGTTGCTACTGCCCTGTCTTGTCATGCACACTGTAAGAAGTGGTCCCTGCACTTCAGATGTGCTTTGATTATAGAGCCCTTCTCATATTGGTGGCAGCTCAGAGCGCTTCACAGACAGGAGGAGAATTTATGTGTAATTATTTAAAATCATATAATACAGACAGATCAACTGATAGAATAAAGAGGCAGTGACTCAAACAGGTAAGTGTCATTAGTGGGTGTTCCATGTTAATTTATTTGATTATAAAGTGAAACGAATGGTTAATGAATGGATTCTGAACTACACAGTGCGTATGGACTTTGCACTAACTGTGTCAGAATTGGTTCATTTAAAGTGAGAAAGAAGCAAATCTTGAAAGGTTCAAAATTTTGAATATTAGACCTTGATTTCATTTTCAAATAGGAAAAACGCAGAAAAGAAATCGGCATGTCTCACGATTTTGATTCACAATAAAAGCCTTGTGGATTTGAGAGGTCAGAGGAGAACGGGCAGGCTGGTTCCAGATGATAGAAAGGCAACAGGAGCTCAAATAACCAACCAGAATCTCTGAGGAACGTTTCCAACACCTTGTTGAAAGTCTGCCAGGAAGAATTAAGGCAGTTCTGAAGGGAAAAGGGGGTCCAGCCTTTTACTAGCCTTTTACTAGTACCTAATAAAGTGGCCGGCGAGTGTATGTTGCTTCATTTCAAATCGATTGTGTCGGTGTACAGAAGCCAAATGATGTCACATACACTTAAAAACTGGAGTGTTTCTTCATCAGACCTGAGAGCTTCACCTCACCAGCAGCAGCTAATTAATCTGAATGTCTTTAAAACCTCCAAATCATCACAAACGAGTCGGTCTAAGGACCAACACTGATATAAAAAAATACCAGTGGGCATGTGAAACAGGAGCGCTGTACTTTCTTATTTACAGGACTTAGAAGTACTTAAATTAAACTAAATTAAACTACAAAATACTGTCCAGAAAAAAACAAACCAAACCTGCTGGAAAGTAAAGATCTCCCACTGAATGACTAGCTGCTTTGGCAGGTTTTATTGCTCATGCATGTTATTTGTATAAACAGACTAAAAATAATGCAAGCTTAGTTGTGGCAGTGCATGTATGTGGTCACCAGAACTGTGTGGCTGTTTGTGGGTGACCCTTATGACTTTGTCCTGAGGGCTGGTGACCACCATGGACGTCAGTGGAGTCACAAATCCATATTTAAGAGAAAGATCCAGGGCTTCCCTCATGGCTGCTTCTTTCTCCTTTCCCTGAAATACCACTCTGAGACACAGATATAGTACATTTGCACACAAAATTTTGTCTGTTGTAGTCTATTTTTGGCAATATAGTGAATGTGCCAAGTGATGGTCAACCGAGTCATCGCGGTAACAGCCCCCAGTTGTAAAAAATTCATTTACACCTGTTTAAAGTTGTAAAAAGTAAAAAGTTGTTCATTCATTGATTTATTTCATGCAAACCCCCCAAAAAGCAAAGGTATTTCCAAAATGTAAACAGAGTTTTTAGTCATATTGAGATGTGATATACTGTGTTAATACTATTAGCACAGGAATGTGGCTGTTGAGCTGAGCTGGTTGAATGTGCGGGGAGATAAGTATTTAATGTTTGTTTTGCTGTTGCAGTTTTGGCATATTTTAAACAAACACTGAAAAAGCACTTACATTTTGTCCAGTCGTTTTTTCACCGTGAGGTAAGCCCAGAGTTGCTTTATGAAGTTTCCATGTTCAGGCACCCCAACGAGGTCTTTCACCGACACGGAATTCTCGTATTTCACTTTATCATTATTTTTCTACAAAGAGTGAAACATTCGAAAATACAATTAACCAAGTGTGACAGCAATTTTGAGGTAAACGGTCTTTAGTGCCACATTATATAAACAGAAATGATCTTACAGAGACTGCAGTGACCTCCGTTTTGAAAGTGTCCTGGCTGTCGTCTGTGACCTGTCCAGCTACCACGATCTCTGAGCCGTCGTAGAAGTGACTGAATCCGGTCTGGGTGAGGTTTCCTGCTCCAGTGTAGTTCAGCTGAACATCCGTTAAGAGGGGAGTGGCCACCTCTTCATAGAAACCCTGCAAAACATGAAGACAGCACTGGAGCTCCAGGGAGCCAGCACAATTTGGGAATATCGCAGGATCATCACATTTTTTCAGGTGGCCAACTGCAGCATTCATCCCACCTGTAGCTGTATGTCAACATGTGAGTCCTCATAGATCCTGTGAACGAGTCCATTGTTTTCCAGAGCCATTTTCTCCAGGAAAGCATAGTTGACATCAGATCCAAACACCAGACAGTACAGAGGAAACTTCCCCCCGATGGCCTCTTTCACATTGGCCTGAATCCTCACTGTGTTAGTTTCACCTGTGGGACGCAGAGCAGTGGAGCTTTTACTTTGTCTTTGTGTAAAAAGCTTAACTGGCCAGGCGATGCTGGTCCTCTTATGCTGGAACGTTATTACATTCACTACAACTTACTAAACTGAATAAATGACACATCTCAAGTCAGCAGCTTTAAAATGGTACTTTAATGACTGAGGAGCAGTGATTTAGGCAATGTTGTGTTCTGCTTTTGGCATTTACCATTAGATGTCACCAGAACTTCTGCAACCTTAAAATATGTTTCTGGGTCAATTAATGAGGTAAAAACTCTATTATTTTCCTATACAAATGTTGAATGAGTATGTGGCATAGACCATATTCTTCCACAATGCCTCTTTTATGTGAATGCGCTTTCATTACATCAAAACAATTTTCTTTTTAGGCATTTATGCCCCCCGAAGTCTAAAAATGTCCAGATTTGTGGCCACACATGTGGGTTTAATAACATGTTATAACAAGTAGGTCAGTGATATAAAACTATACTGTAACTCCAGATTCTGATTTCATGAAATGTCACACAGCACAAAACAACAATGAAAGGCTTTTAGTCTGACATGCTTTTAGGAAGAAGTGAGCATCATAGGAAGACGCCTGAAATGAGCTTCATGCTGCAATGCCAAGGTTAGTAGCCCTTTCACCAGAGCTGGATGAAGTACACAAACCATGTACTTGAGTTAAAGTTGAGACCCCCAGGGTAAAATATTCCTCCAGTAAAAGTAGAAGTTCCTCCCTTTAGACCTCCACTTGAGTAAAAGTACTAAAGTATTTCCCTTCAAATGTACTTAAGTATAAAGTAAAAGTACTAAAAGAGTAATTCTGGCTCTGATGTCCTGTTATCATTTTTATAACCAGACTGGCTTCATGAACTCATTTCAGGTGAAAGTCCTCCAGCGTCTCTCTTGGTAAACCAGTCTTTTAATAGAACGTCATTAATTAGTGACGCTGACGTCTATTAAAATGATCAGAAGCACAAAACACTGAAGGTAAACAGTTTCCATCAGGGAGAACCGAGTGGCTCTGAAATCACTTTTTACACACAAGCAAAGTTTCAGTTTCAGATTTATTTACAACTTAGTTCCAAGTTTAAGTTGAATAAAAACTGGCTTTAAACTCAGGATCACAGATGAGCTCCTTTACTATGTTGATCTGTAGGCGTCTGTTCATAAACATAAACCAGCCCAAACTCATTTACTATAAAATGAACTGGTGTTTGTAGAAATTCAGAAAAAAGCTGCGTCAGTCTCGACTGCATATGTGGACATATTTCTATATTGAGCTCTATTTACACAAAGTTAGGTTAGTTCATCATTTATGTTGAACAGACTCTCCCAAAGTTTTACGCTGCTGCGCTGACGTTGAACCGCGTGCTGCACTGGGTCGGTATGACCAACAGGTCAAAACCAGCTCTAAACAAAGTGACCGCTGGGCCCTGATTGGTGCTCTGGCTTTGCGCTTCTTTCGTTTTGACATGTTACGTTTTTATACACACAGAAACCAAAAGGAACGACAGATTTCTCAAAATGTAGGAGGAAAAAGTCGGATATTAGACTCTGAAATGTAGTGGAGTGAAAGGAAAAAGTCGCCCAGTAAAGGAGAAACTTCAGTACAGATACACCAAAAATACTAAAGTACAGAAACTAATTACATTTACTCAGTTACTCAGTTACTGTCCAGCACTGCCTTTCACATATATTGAGTGAGGGTCATTCTTCTTCTGATTTGGCTTCCCACGTCATGTGGTGTGACCACAGGAAAACCACGGAAATGTAGTTTTACTAAAATTGAAAGTTTATTATTTATTTCTTAAAAAATGTACAACCTAAAGTATTCATGTGGGGATAACGGGCATATATAAATAATGCCTAACAGCAACAACAAAGCATAATAAAGGACTATCTTATCTTAATCTTAAGCTCCTCTTAAATAAAGGTTCCAAACTGGTTCTAAACAGAATGGGCTTTAGACACTCAGATGGCCACAGACGAAGGAATTGAACTAGTTAGAAAACTACAAAAAGACCTCTAAGCTAGAGTTAAAGACAAAAACATCAGCCTAAGTGTTTATGACTTTCAGCAGATGAATGTTGAGTTGGACTGACGTTAAAGTCACGAGTTCATTACATGTAACTGTGTATGAGTGCTTTCGTACCTGACGTGGGCTTTCCCTCCGTCAGCAGGATGAGGATGGAGGCAGAGCCTTTTCGTTGGTGTGTGTTGATCATCTCCACCCCTTTCAGCACTGCGGCGTTGATGTTGGTGCCTAACGGAAAAATAGTCAGCTATTAAAACAAATACTAACTAAAATGAAACCAACGTGATGTTTGATGATTGGGATCCACTTTCTGCACCCTTGACACTGCAAAGTGCTTTTATATTAGGTTAGTGTAGTGGTTAACACCTCTGCCTTCTACGCTGTAGACTGGGGTTCAATCCCTGACCAGGGTCAGCACCCTACACTATACCTATAAGAGTCCTTGGGCAAGACTCCTAACACCACCTTGGCCTACCTGTGTAAAATGATCAAATTGTAAGTCGCTCTGGATAAGAGCGTCAGCCAAATGCCGTAAATGTAAATGTAAATATTATCACTGTAGACTCTCATGTATTCCAAGTAAAGGTATCATGTGTCACGCAGATGACGAACGTACAGACATGCTGTCGTTGTGTTCAAAGCTCCAGAATCTCCAAAATGCCAACTTTGCAGGAGGAGGAAAAAACACACCTTACTTTTAATGTAAGTCAATGGAACCAGACGTTTTTCCAAGTAATTTGAGGTCATTTCTGTTGGTCCATTCATCATGAAATTTACATAAAATATATAGGACCATGAGTATTTTCAAATTATGTCAAAAAACTGAAAAATGACAAAAATGGAGATACTTTTTTTTTTCTGACAGCAACGATGTACAGCGTACAATCAGCTTTGCTGTGATGTTGTGTCATTCGGAGTGCAGAGCTCGTTCTCGTAATGTAGCAGACAACATGAATTAGAACAGAATGAATGTCCTAATAAGTATTAGTGGGTTCACACTGTAGAGCGGGACTGGGAGGACTGTATTCTGTAGAGGTGGCGAGTTCGAGCCCTGGTGATGCTACAGCTGTCTGTGGCAGGGAGTCCAAGAGAGCACGCTTGTCCTCGCCCTCTCTGGGTGGGTAGGGTGGCCCCCTGTCTCCCCCATCGCTCAGCGCGATGCTGGTCAGAGAAGGCGTCTGTTAGCTGATGTAACAGAGCTGGCGGTTGCTGCTCTCCTCCGAGAGTGACGCTGCATTAGCAGCAGTTTGAAAGCGGTGGTGCTTCACAGGTCTGGGAGGAAGCCTGTGCTAACTTTCACCCAGGTGATGCTCGTAGTGTGTCTGACTGGAGAGAGAAGACTAGTGAGAGGAACTGGACACGTCTAAATTGAGAGAAAATTCCTCTAATTCATATGATAATTATATTAAAGTAGTGTAATCAGATCACATTACTCTTGGGTTACTTAGAATTAGAATTAAATAAAGTTTTATAATATATAATATTATATATATATTATAGTTTAGGCTTATAGTTCAGGATGGAGCGTTCGAGCAGTGTGGTAAGATTTACGTTGGTAACACCTAAATATCAGAGCGACTATATAATGATGGAAAACGCCTGGTTTTCCAGTATGTACAGCACATGGGCATGGCTTTGGAATGTGCTTGCAGTCTGAAGTTTCTCCAGTAGGGAGCGACGTTAGCATGCAAGTCATCATGAACCTTCATCAGAAGAAGCTCATGAATGCACATGTTAGTAGTCATTAAAATGACCAGAGAACTAGTCTTTAAAAGATGTTGGGAGCTCAGGTTTATATTATTTAATATGTCAGTTTCTTACATTTTTAAATTAAAATGTTCATAAAAGTATAAATTCAGAACAGAAAGGACAAATCTGCAGCAGAACACACGTATTGGTTATAATCAACAATACGCACATCAGTGCCGGGACAAAACTTCATATCTCCATTTTTGTAGTTTTTCAGTTTTTGACATAATTTTAAAACATTATACTGTTATCCTTTACACTGAGTGTCAATTTCAGGAAGAATGGACCTAAAATTACTCTGAAAAAAGTCTGGTTCCATTCACTTACATTAAAAGTAAAGTGTGTTTCTTTCTTTCTCCTGTAAAGTTACGATTTCGGAGATATGAAGTTTTGATCTGACAGTAGCGGGATATATATATATATATATATATATATATATATATATTTATATATGATTTGTTCAGGATCAAATATAAAAGCTATTTTACCTCCTTGAGCTCGAATATTCTTTACAAAAGTCTTCGCCTGCTCCAGGTTCTTCTCTGTGGCTTTGAGGAGTTTAGGTTTCCAGACTTTTACATTACTGTCGAAGGTGATCAACCCAAAGTTGTCGTCAATAGCAAGATCTTCCAACATGTTACACATCGCCATACGGGTCTGCGGTGAAAAGCTTAATCAGCAAACGCGTTTAGCGATTCAGTGGCACATTCGCGTCAATGAGAATTGTGCAGACGTAGTAAAATAAACCAAGTAAAACCGTCTCCAATGAAAAAGGGAAGTTAAAACCCAAAGCTATAAATGGCTCTCGGTTCTTTTTATCGTTGCACCTGCTTCATTTTCCTGCCTTGCATGGCGTCCCCTCGGCTGATGATAAAGACCACGTTTTTAGGGGTTCGCTGCACATCCGTCGGTGAGAAGTAGTGGACAAAATATCCGTTTGATGTCTGTCAGGAAAGAAAGACTAAATTGGAAAAGGGCCTGAAAGAGGCATGAGGGGCAACTTTTCCAGCTGCTCGTTTTTACAATTGTACGCAAAAGTTTGAGCATCCCGGTCAAACAACATGTTCTACAGAAGACATTTCTCCATACTGTAATGCACAGTTCCTGTTTGTTTACTGAATTTAACATACTGGGAAAAAATAAAGCATTAAAATGTGGCATGTGCAAAAGTTATGGCACACATGTGTTTAATGTTTTCATTTTTTTCAACATGTTAAACTTGTGCAGGTCATAGTTCAGTGTGTTCTGGATGCCTTCACTCAGAAAACTCCAAAGAATGTCTTTTGACCAGGAGTGTTCAGGCCTTTGCACATGACTGTACCTGAGGTTGTATATAACACAAATTATCTGCCAACTGCCAGAAGATTTTATTGACTATTACAATTAAAATACATTGTGCTCTATTGTTAAAGACCATGAGTTGCAGAGGATACACTATTATGATAAATGTACCTATAACAAAACAACGAAAGCATGACATGAGTATTATTTTTAGAGGAGAAAAAAGTGCATTACTACTCCGTATATGTACATTTATCTCTGTCGTCAGAACAAAACCTCGTATCTCCATTTTTGTGATTTGTAAATTTGTGACATCACTTAAAAATGCCCGTTGCCCTTTACTTCATGTGTACATTTCATGAAAAATGGACCAACTGAAACGGCTCAAAGTGACTTGGAAAAAATTCTGGTTCCATTGACTTACATTAAAAGTAAAGTAGGTTTTTTCCTTCTCCTGAAAAGTTCCCATTTCGGAGATACGCAGTTTCATTCCGACAGCAGCGATATGTGTTAAAAGCTGAGTAGACTAACTACTGAGCTTCTTTGTAGCTTCTGGTTATTCACTCATGTGCATGAGGTATATTGTAAGTTCAGTGTTTGTTGTATTAAGTGTGGCATTAAAGACTCTGTATTTACTACCTGCAGTTCTCCACTGGGGTTTAGTCTCTCTACATCATAGGTTATGATCAGGTCTCCATTCAGGCCACTTTCTGCACAGCCTTTACACTTGGTCTGCTGCTCTTCAGTGGGGTGAAAGTCCAGCCATGCCTGAAATACGACGTCAAAAGGTTTTCCATTTAATCAGGTACTCAGCTAACACATGGGTATCATATTCTACAGATAGACACAGACTCAGTCTCATGCTTTGTACTGTTCAGTTCACCAAACACCAGACGTTGGCTTTATAACTTTACAACTGACCTATTGACTGAGTGATACACACTGAGGAGGGAAACAAAGCAACTGTACAGGCACTTGTTTTTTGTTATGTAATATACTTTCTGTTCATTTATCCACTTTAAGTTTACACCTACAGTGTTTTTGATCCTTTGCGCTATGAACGAAAAGTGTGTAGTGAAGATTGAAACTGGTGGGGAAAAAGAATTCAGACACCACCGATCCTTTTCTTCAGCTTTCCTGCAGCATGTGGCCAAACCGCCCTCAAGCCAGACTTGCAATTCAAAAATCCTTTATAAGTTTTCAAAGTCTGAAACCCCCCCCCCCCACTATATGTTTTTGTCAGTTGTACATAGACACACATACAGATTTCTAGGCAACTCTTATTTTCTTTTCTTTTCTTTTATTATTATCCTTATTTTCCTGTAAATAGTCGAGATTTAGCTTTAATTTTTTATTATTTATAATGTTTATACTGTTTCCCGTTTCTATTACTGAGTGTCTTACTCCTGTTACTCTGCTGCTGCTGTAACACTGTGAATTTCCCTGCTGTGGGACTAATAAAGGATTATCTGATCTTATCTTATCTTATCTTATCTTATCTTATCTTAGACAGTAATTTTGAATATTTATATCAATTTGATGTGTTATATCAATTCAAAGGAATCAAAGAAGCATAAATATGGTGTATGTAGCGTATACAGTGTATTACTCTCACCTTATTACCAGACCGTGTAGTGGTTAGAGCATCGGTCAGCTCTTGGGTGTACAGCCCTCCTTTCACTTGTAGGAAGGAAAGGTCTGGACCCTCATTAATGTACACGTCAACCTGTCAGAGAGCATAACCAGCATATAAAGCTGAGGCTACAGTTACAATGGAAAATGAAATCCGATTTTTGTTATTGATTATTTAGATTATTTTTCTGTGAATTCCACTCTGAAATAAAGTCAAATATAAAAATAAATATAGCAAACTTTTATCTTTTTAATACTCTTTCTAGACCTGTGTGACCCACATTACTGTGAGAAATAAATCAAGCAAAAGTTTCATTAACAGCATCTGCAGCGTTATAACTGCGCCTGGAATTTAACAGCGTTATAACTGCGCCTGGAATTTAACAGCATTATAACTGCGCCTGGAATTTAACAGCGTTATAACTGCGCCTGGAATTTAACAGCGTTATAACTGCGCCTGGAATTTAACAGCGTTATAACTGCGCCTGGAATTTAACAGCGTTATAACTCCACCTGGAATTTAACAGCGTTATAACTGCGCCTGGAATTTAACAGCGTTATAACTGCGCCTGGAATTTAACAGCGTTATAACTGCGCCTGGAATTTAACAGCGTTATAACTGCGCCTGGAATTTAACAGCGTTATAACTGCGCCTGGAATTTAACAGCGTTATAACTGCGCCTGGAATTTAACAGCGTTATAACTCCGCCTGGAATTTAACAGCGTTATAACTGCGCCTGGAATTTAACAGCGTTATAACTGCGCCTGGAATTTAACAGCGTTATAACTGCGCCTGGAATTTAACAGCGTTATAACTGCGCCTGGAATTTAACAGCGTTATAACTGCGCCTGGAATTTAACAGCGTTATAACTGCGCCTGGAATTTAACAGCGTTATAACTGCACCTGGAATTTAACAGCGTTATAACTGCGCCTGGAATTTAACAGCGTTATAACTGCGCCTGGAATTTAACAGCGTTATAACTGCGCCTGGAATTTAACAGCGTTATAACTGCACCTGGAATTTAACAGCGTTATAACTGCGCCTGGAATTTAACAGCGTTATAACTCCACCTGGAATTTAACAGCGTTATAACTCCACCTGGAATTTAACAGCATTATAACTCCACCTGGAATTTAACAGCGTTATAACTGCACCTGGAATTTAACAGCGTTATAACTCCACCTGGAATTTAACAGCGTTATAACTGCGCCTGGAATTTAACAGCGTTATAACTGCGCCTGGAATTTAACAGCATTATAACTCCGCCTGGAATTTAACAGCGTTATAACTCCACCTGGAATTTAACAGCGTTATAACTGTGCCTGGAATTTAACAGCGTTATAACTCCACCTGGAATTTAACAGCGTTATAACTCCACCTGGAATTTAACAGCGTTATAACTCCACCTGGAATTTAACAGCGTTATAACTCCACCTGGAATTTAACAGCGTTATAACTCCACCTGGAATTTAACAGCGTTATAACTCCACCTGGAATTTAACAGCGTTATAACTCCACCTGGAATTTAACAGCGGTATAACTGCGCCTGGAATTTAACAGCGTTATAACTCCGCCTGGAATTTAACAGCGTTATAACTCCACCTGGAATTTAACAGCGTTATAACTCCACCTGGAATTTAACAGCGTTATAACTCCACCTGGAATTTAACAGCGTTATAACTCCACCTGGAATTTAACAGCATTATAACTGCGCCTGGAATTTAACAGCGTTATAACTCCACCTGGAATTTAACAGCGTTATAACTCCACCTGGAATTTAACAGCGTTATAACTCCACCTGGAATTTAACAGCGTTATAACTGCGCCTGGAATTTAACAGCGTTATAACTCCACCTGGAATTTAACAGCGGTATAACTGCGCCTGGAATTTAACAGCGGTATAACTCCACCTGGAATTTAACAGCGTTATAACTGCGCCTGGAATTTAACAGCGTTATAACTCCACCTGGAATTTAACAGCGTTATAACTGCACCTGGAATTTAACAGCGTTATAACTGCACCTGGAATTTAACAGCGTTATAACTGCGCCTGGAATTTAACAGCGTTATAACTGCACCTGGAATTTAACAGCGTTATAACTGCGCCTGGAATTTAACAGCGTTATAACTGCACCTGGAATTTAACAGCGTTATAACTGCGCCTGGAATTTAACAGCGTTATAACTGCACCTGGAATTTAACAGCGTTATAACTCCACCTGGAATTTAACAGCGTTATAACTGCGCCTGGAATTTAACAGCGTTATAACTCCACCTGGAATTTAACAGCGTTATAACTGCGCCTGGAATTTAACAGCATTATAACTGCACCTGGAATTTAACAGCGTTATAACTCCACCTGGAATTTAACAGCGTTATAACTCCACCTGGAATTTAACAGCGTTATAACTGCACCTGGACACAGTGCAGAGGGAAAGTGGAAGTAAAAGACTATGGAATAAAAATAGAGCTTGTGTAGTGAATTGGTTCCAAAATATCCAGATGCCACAGGACATAAAACGGATAAAAAAAATCAAATCAAATCAGCTTTTACTGTCAATACTACAGAACCTACAGGACATACAGCGAACTGAAGCTGTTACTCTCAGACCCCCGTGGTGTAACAACAGCACTTAAACAGATGCTAAACAGGAAAAGTGTGAATTGACATAGACACACACACACACACATCGTCTAAGCCGCGTCTCCCTCAGGGTCACGGGGGGTGCTGGAGACTATCCCGGCAGTCATCGGGCAGGATACACCCTGGACAGGTCGCCAGTCCATCACAGGGCAGACAGACACATTCACTCATGTGGGAAGAAACTGGAGGAAACCCACGCAGACACAGGGAGAACATGCAAACTCCACACTGAAGGGACCCTGGTCGTCCGGCCGGGGAATCGAACCCAGGCCCTACTTGCTAAAAAAAAAAAACACTAAACACTGATTGTGAAAATAAACACTAACAGTAGAAAAATAGAATAATAAAAAAATAATAATATAAATATCAGAAGGTCCTGAAAAGAACACTAAAGGGATCTAAGGCACATGCAGATTAAGGTCTGTGGGTATAAATAGTGCAGATATAAACAGCAGTGCAGTTAGACGGAGCTTAGAGCAGTTAAAGTGATGGAAAAGATCTAAAGCTCAAAATGATGTAAGTGTGCGCAGCTCTTATATTGACTGTAGATCGTTCTGTCTTAAAACTTTGCGATTACACAACATGCAGGGCCGAGAGTCACTCGGTCCAACGACACAAGCTGAAATTTCAAAACCCATATTAGTTTTAACTGCAGCCACGTTAAAAGTTATATCGGCTCTCGAGCAACGAAAACCTCACAAAACTCAACTGTAACGTTCACCCAAACACCTGAGACTCAGCGCTGAACTGTTATACTGTCTTTTCATGTAAATATCAATAACTATAGCAGGCAGCCCCAACGGAAAAAAGCTTTTATAAAACGTTTTATAGACGTGATTTCTGAACACAAACTGCCTGTCATGATGCTTCAGATTGACTCTTCATTGGCCCTTCATTCATTAAGCTGTGTAAGTTTAGATTTCAATCAATCAGTCAATCAACCGATCAGTCAATCAATCGACCTGTATTCTCACTCGGATTTACATTATATTTACATTATATCTTCTATGTTGCCAAGCATTTAGAAATGAAAGGGATGGAAAAAGAATTTTAAATTAATTTTAATTCGGTTAAACTACGTGAACAAATGCCCTGCGATGGACTGGCGACCTGACCAGGGTGTTTCCTGCCTTCCGCCCAATGTCAGCTGGGAGAGGCTCCAGCTCCCCCCACGACCTAGAAGGAGAAGCAGCTTAGAAGGTAGGTGTGTGTGTGTGTGTGTGTGTGTGTGTGTGTGTGTGTGTGTGTGTGTGTGTGTGAATAAAAAAATTAACAGTAAAACCAAAAAAAACCCCAATAATTAAGAAAAACAATTAAGATTTCATTTAGAAAAGAAAGTATAAAACTAAACCACGACGATAAACCAGTTCATAAGACAAACATCAAAGAACAAATATTTTAAACTAAAATTTAAAGCAGCCAAGTAAAAGAATTATAAAAAAAGGAATAAAAAGAAATAAACAAAACAAAGTAATGAACTGAGATCAAATGAAATGAAAGAAAATGTAATTATTGGGAGGAAAATTTTGGTTTGATGAAATGAAACATTTTCACTTGTGAGAGAAAAGCAGCGTCTTTCGTGACGGTTACTGGGTTTACTCGCTTGTTGGGCTCGTGTTGTCGTTATTTGGTGGATGTTAAAAGAGCCCTGACTCTACGAATGCGTGGGCAGTTTATTAAGTAGTGGCCAAACGTGAGATCTCACTCTGAGATCCTGGAACTGATAAAACCTGCTGCACAGAACTGTGTTTACATGAACGCGTGGAAAACCAGTCAGAACGAACCGACAAAATCCTGACAGCAAGTTAGCAAAGTTTATTTATACAGCGCTTTGTACAACAGGTGTCGTCACAAAGCAGCTTTACAGAACAATCAGTGTTACAGAAAGTCCCCCGGTGGCAACAGGGGCAAGGAAAAACTCCCTAAAAGAGGAAGAAACCTTGAGAGGAACCAAGACCCAGAAGGGGAACCCGTCCTCCTCTGGTCGACACCGGACAGCAAACATTGTTACTATGAAGTTTTCTAGAACAAAGCAGGAAAACCAGGTGGGGCAGCAGCAGCAGCATCTGAGGGTGAGGACTGCACAGCGTTGTACAGCAAGAAGCTCAGTGGTGGTCATCGTAATGTGCAGGAGAGCATCTGAGGCTGAGACTAGCTTTCAGCTTTACCTTGAAATCTGCTACAGGCTGCATCGGTTGGGCGTTGATGAGTAGCTGATATTTGCCAAGGCGTCGAATTAGCAGCTCCTCATAGGTCAGTTCGAAGGTCACTTTACTGGAAGCAGCCACTGCCACTGAGGTCTTAAACTCCTCCAGAGTCCTTCCTACTGAGCTGGAACAGAAGGACGTGATGGTTGTCAGTCTTGATATCTATAACTGCAAACTGGGGCTAATTCAACTACTGTGGTAGTTCAGTTTCCACCTGAGCTCTGGATAATGTGGGTGAGATCAGTGAAGCCATCTGAGGAGAATGTTTGATTGGGTAAAGCAGGATCTCCTCAGGAGCCTGAGTGATGGAATTAGCTGTGTTTAAGTCTGTATGACGGTACCTGACCATCCCAGCGCTTTCTCCCCGAGACACTGCCTGACTGTACTGCCGCTGAGCCTCTTCTTTCTCCTTCACAACTCCATCATACGTCTTCCCCTCCATGGTCCTGAGAGACAGACGAGTTTATAGACACTGTAATTGTACACAACCTTAATAGTTAGACGATGTTAAATAAGACCGAGGACTAAGAATAAAGCTTAATCTGTTCAACATATCGACTCACATTCTGAACTTGCTGATGAAAGCGTTCCTGGGAATCTTGACCTGGAAATGGACTTCGCTGGACTCACGGAGTCGGTTTGACACATGGCTCGTGATGACTGTGACGGCGTAGCGGCTGGTGACCGTGGAGTTTATGTGGAAGCTGTAGATGTCAATGTCTCGCCTCTGCGGTGGGGAAAGCAGTACATGGTGAAGGATAATGATGATGTCTGTTGTCAGGGTTGATTCTGGTGCTGATTCTGGTGTAGAGAGTGATCTTTCGGTAACGGTCAGATGCACGTCTTCATTACTGATTGTTCTCATCCAGTTAAAAAGGCTTTTGTCAGATTTCATACCAAGAGAGCTCAGAAAACACCAGAACACCACGTTCAGCTGATTTAGCGCCGCACACCTCACCATGTTGACGTTTTAAGAATTTATGTTCTAAAATATTACAATATGAAACTAAAATTGGACACAATTCACAGAATGTCTGTGACTCTCTGTAACAAGATGCTGTCCCGACATTAGGGCAGTGTTAACAGCTCGCATCAGCTGAGCACTCTGGCGTCCAGCCATTTCTAACCTCCCACAGAAACATGGAAAAACCAATCTATCAGAGTGGACCTTGGTCAGCTGTTGACTTTGTATATTTGTACATTGTCTAATTCCATTGATTTCCAGTCTAGTCTGATAATGTTTTTATGGTTTCTATGGTTATGTGGGATTATAATGATGAATTTATTAATGTATGCAGTCTTGGTACGGATGAGGAACCAACAAAGTTTTTAGCAATGTAGTAGAAACTAGACCACCCAGAGGAACCCCTCAAATGTTATTCTTTTAAGGACAGTTAACCCTCTATAGCATGAATTATTACTTGCACATTATAAAAATGTTTAAATGTGTTTTTTTTGTTATTTTAATTTCCTGACATAATGGAAATATTTTAATTTAATTTTTTTTTAAGTGGGGTATTTGGTAAATTGTTGCCATATGGGAACAGTGCGTAGTCAAATCCAACTTACGCTTAGTGAAATGTACCGCCCAATATCTACTGTCTAAACACTGGAAATGAATGCAGTCTCTGTTGGTATTTGGAACGTATGGTAATAATAACACCATAAGAATTCCTCCTCATGTCATATCATAAAGACCCCTTTTCCGCAATGAAATGGCAAAACGCAGATTTTATATCACTGCTTATTATTAAAATAAAGTAATTGCTGCCGTAGCTGATTTTCTATTCCAACCAATGCTCAAATATTTCATATTGAAAAGATAATGTAATAAAAGTTAATCCACACATAACAACTGCTTAAACAGAGATAGGTGTACAACTTATAACTGCTGCTTTCTTATTCGCTTTAAGGGCAGTACCTCCTGCTTATGAGGCATTTTTAAAGAATCTTTTTAATATTGGTTTTAATGATTTCAAATTCACTAAAATTTCATTGGAGCGTCTCTAGGCCTTTAACACTCGTTATGCATGCAGAGTCGGGAACGCCTCTGCGCTGCCCTGAAAGCTTCCCCTTTTAGAGTCTGCAAGTCAGAAATAATCGGTATAAAACTACAGCATACTGGTCATCACTGTGACGTCTAAGGGTTAAATGGAATAAACACACAGCCGATGCGTTGAATAACCTCTGGCCTTACCTCACTGGTTGGGGCAGAGGTGACACAGATGAGTAAGAATCCAAGGACAGTTGCTATGATTGTGGTTCGATCCATGGCACCTCCAGGAGCAGTGAGGCCTTACAAATACACACATTTAACCCCTGAGACGTTCAGGGACCACCAGTGGGCCCAAAGCTTCAGCGCACGCTTCTGTAACCTAAGAATCGCTCAGCCCGTTTGTACTGGACTCCCTGTAGTTGGTGAATAATAAGCTTTAGTATGTAGGAAGCCTGGCTCTGCAGGCATAGCCTTTGCCATTGGTCATTTCTGTATTTGTACAGAGAGACCGCTCTGTCACTGACCTCTTAGTGTAACGCTGGTGCACGGAGAGCTGGAGTGAAGACAGAAAAAATGCTGTTTGCTTGTGACTAACAGCTCACTAAGTCCTTACGGCCAAGCACCATATGACTGTGAACTTTGGTGTGAAGTCTGGTAAACGAGGAGGGTTTCACTGCTGCTACACATGAGCTGTAATCCGGTTACCCATTAAAGTGGAAACAACGGCAACGTATAGACTTTATATTGAAGCTGGATCAAGAACGGTCTATTTGATGTCTTTTGGCTTATCAGCTACAAAATAAATCTGCATCCCGGATAATTTCAGGATTTCGTAGTGCAGCCCAAGAAGCGAAGTAGACCCCTATAAAATTAATGATGCTTTAAAAAACGTTACTCTCATTTATACTCTGCTGAATTCACTGATGATGATTCGGCTGCGTCCGGTTTCTTGGACGAATTAGACATCCCAGTCATAGATTCAGATCAAAAGAAAGAATGGATTCCCTTTGTAATTGCAGGAAACAGTAGATGCAAAACAGCAAAAGTCCTGGACTGGATGGATACCCAATTGAATTTTACACTCACCAGCCACTTTATTAGTGTTCAGTTGCTTGTTAGAACAGATAGCTAATCAGCCAATCACACGGCCACAGCTCACTGCATTTAGGCATGTAGAGGTGGTCAAGACAACTTGCTGAAGTGCAGACTGAGCATCAGAACGGGGAAGAAAGGGGATTTAAGGGGCTTTGAACGTGGCGTGGTTGTTGGTGCCAGACGGGCTGGACTGAGTATTTCAGAAACTGCTGATCTGCTGGGATTTTCACGCACAACCATCTCTAGGGTTTACAGAGAACGGTCCGAAAAAGAGGAAATATCCAGTGAGCGGTCAGTTGTGTGGACGAAAACGCCTTGTTGATGTGAGAGGTCAGAGGAGAATGGGCAGACTGGTTCCAGATGATAGAAAGGCAACAGGAACTCAAATAACCAACCAAAATCTCTGAGGAACGTTTCCAACACCTTGTTGAAAGTAGGCCATGAAGAATTAAGACAGTTCTGAAGGCAAAAGGGGGTCCAAACTAAAGACAATTTTCTCTCTTAAACCTGTGTCACTAGGTAAGATCAGAACGGACTGGGCAGAAGAACTTGGCATAGAAATATCTGAGGAAACTTGGCAAAGTGCTCTGAAGAGAGAGAATGGAGCATCTTCATGTTCTCGTCTTAGTCTGATACAGTTTAAAGTTCCTCATCGAACTTATTGCAGTAAAGCTAAATTGTCTAGGATACACTCAAACTTCCATGATGTGTGTGACTGATGTCATATTGCTAAAGCACATTTGACCCACATGTTCTGGTCCTGTAGTAGGTTGAGGGACTTCTGGTCATCCATATTTTTGAGTCAGATGTACAAGCTGGTGCTGAAATAGCCATATTTGGTGTACCAGATAATACTTCAGTGACAAAAACCAAGAAAAGTGCCTTTTCTTTTGCCTCTCTGTGAGCTTCTCTGGCCAGAAGAAACTGGACATGACTGCACTGTGATGTGCCATCCTTGTTGAATATAAATACTGGAAACTAATGCGTTATATTATATTTGGATTGCTATATAAAATTAGAACAAATACAAACAAAGAGATACGATGAAGTGCAGGAAAAACGAATGTGTGTGTTATTGAAGTTATCATGTAGGTTAAATGAACACCAGAAGGAGAACACAGGTTTGGTTCCTGGCTTCTCACTGCACTCCAGCATCGCAAGGAGTGGTGGAATTTCTGAGCAGCCGCTGATTTAATTGAATGTAAGATTGATTTGACAGGTATTGGGATTGGATGGTAACTGTGAATGATGGATTTCCTTGAGGAGAGCTTTGAACAGTGGAAAATGGGCAGTAGACTGTTTATTTGTATTTATTCTAATGTAATGTTTTTGGAACAACTAAACACGAATAGTTCTGCAGACCATATTCTCAGCTGCCTTCCTCTGTTGCTGTCACGCCTTCCGTAGCAGAGACTAACACTCCTCACTCCGTTCACGACTCCAAGAATCCTCTGGGAGATCACATGACCACGGACTCTCAGCAGTCCACCCATCCACGTTCTTGCTTGCCTGATTGTTGACCGTTGACGCCCGGCGTATGGACGGTATATATCTGTTTGCACCAGTTGTTTTTTTTGCGCACAGTATTGTATCAGCTACTGTTTTACCGAGCCTTTGTTTTTCGTGTTTGACTTTCCGGTTTGTGTTTTCGCTTGTTCTCTCATTCACGACTTGAGCCTAATCCTGATTGGACTCCGTTTGCTCTTCTATGTATTGACCCTCTCCTGTTCTGTGCCTTGATTCTGGATATATATTAAACATATTAAACATTTTCTACTTTAGTCTGCACTGCGCACGTCTCGCTTTGGCCAAATCGTCAAATTTGCACATTATCATTATATATTCCATTATTATTGTTTGTTCACAATAAGAAGTGATTATATACTCTATGTACATATTGTGTGACACCAATGTGATACTCATATTCACTGCATGTTTGTTGTTCTGTTTGTGTAAAACGGGTTTTAAGCTCACCAGAAAGCAGTCGTGGGCTGGAGGTTAGGGCCAACAGCACGTGACTGAGGTGCCCTTGAGCAAGACACCTAACCCCCAACTGCTCCCCAGGCGCTGCGGATAGGGCTGCCCACCGCTCCGGGCAAGTGTGCTCACTAGTGTGTTAATGGGTTAAACGCGGAGGTGAAATTTCCCTGTTGCAGAACTAATAAGGGTCACTTGGTCGGTGGTGGATTAATTGGATATTTCCTGACACAGGAAACAGTAGCCAGCTATGATGACTAGTTACGGAATAATAAGCCTTAATGAATAATAATAAAGCCTGGGATTTGAAGGGGTGAACTGATGTGGCTGTGCATTCCTCTAGTTCAGTTCATCTTCAGTGCAGCTGGCCTGGACAGTCCCTCAGTTGGCAGTCTGAGGTTAGAGAGGCCCAGTGCAACTGCACCCCGCGCCCCACTAATTACACCCCTGGCCATACCGAGAAAAGTGAACAGGTAGATCTCTCCTTCAAACACTATCTATCTATAATATCTATAGTAAAATCCTCTACAGGTGGTAGAAAAGGCACAGACTTTTGTGCTTTGTAGAGGTTTGTAGACCCCAGTATAATCTAAATCTGCCTAAACCCACAATCAAGTACTAAAACACCTTTCCAAAAACAACCGTAGCAGCTCCGTTCCAGAGAAAATAAATATTGGGACACTTTGTGCATCACGAAAACGTCTCGTAATATTATATTTTTGCCACCTCTAATATGGAGTAAAATATAGAACTGCAAAGTAACTTCATAGTAAGTCCAGCATCTATCAGCACAGGGACTAAAATTTGCTGTTCTTCTCTTATTGGATCCTTTCGGTCTAAAACAAAATGTTAACGGTGTAAAGTCAGAGGTGGGACCACTTACAGAGCGGTAACGAGGCTGTCAGCAACTCCGCAGAATGAAATGAAATGTTAAAAGGAAACCGTAGACAGTGGATGACTACTGGACTGAATAGACTTAGAGAAGAGCCAATCTCTGAAAGTTGTGTACATGTAAACAGGCCCACCACCTCTGACACTGGCAGTGACGAATGTAGGGAAAAATGAAGAAGTGTGTTGCTTGGTGTTGAGGTTGAGACCCACATGAGGTTAAGCATTTTTTATTGGTTCAGCAAGGTTTTTACATTTGTACCACCTTCATACCGTATCTCATTTGTTTATACATTCATGCTGGTATAGCTTGAGCTTTTTCCAGAGGATCTCCTGAAATCTTCAGCTCTCTAACTTTCTAAGAAAAATCTATAAAGCCGTTACATTGCTAATCACAGAGCATCGCTACAGTAAGCTTTTAGACCCACAGCATAACTTGGGCCAGCATTAAAAGCGTTTAATTTTCTCCTACATGTTCTACCAAGCTGTTTGGAAGATAGCTGTGAAATTTTCAAGATACATCTTTACAGCTGAGACACAGTGAAGTCAGAGAGCTCCCCCTGCAGGACAAACCACAAGGGTACAAGCCAGCAGTCCACACTTGGGGCTGAAGCTCGTCCGTAGTCGGTGGCAGTGCTCCTGCAAATAATAAGACATGCATTTAAGATATAAATGTGAATTAAAAGGTGCTACAGAGTGTTGCTTTTATTTAGTGTACTTACATATCTGCTGGGACCCCCTGAACATTGATTCTGATCCATGAGTGTGGTAACTCTTCATACTGAACATCCGTTTTCCCTAAAGCAGAAAATAAAGATGAGGGCTTTATTCCCACTATTAGAGGTATTAGTACCAGAGAGTTCAGTGGACAGGCTGCTGTTTTTGTTAGCTTTTGTTGGTGTTCCCTTAAAGCATCAAACTCAAGACAGGCTGTAAGACGCTTTATAGACTGGCTGGAACAATTAATTCAACCCACATTAATATTGATCAAGCGAAAAAAGACACTGCGGCAGTTTTATGGCTCAGTCTGCACTTCAAAAGGCGGGGCTTACAGCAGACTGAGCGGCGAGTGGGCGGAGTTCGTTACTCTGACGTAGCAATAAGCTGCTCGTTAAGGAGCTATAATTTGGTCATTTAAACAATAAACGCCGCATTCACAGCCCGGTTTATTGATTTCTTACTGTATTTATTTAACTGTTGTATGGATCAATAGAAAACTCAAGATCTCGTTACTGTGAGTCACAGCTGTGATGTTATTTCACGTTAACACACTCCCTCTTGTGTTCAGTTGCTTAAACACACTCATTCCTGATACAGGAAAAACGCCGAGACATTCAACACTGGTCAGATTACAGTGACTGCCTTTACATGCACTTGATAATCTGGTCATCATCAGGTTTGCGCTGTTATCTGACGGTTCAAGCGATCAAGTAAACAACACACTCCAGTTTCTTAGGCTACGTTTACACAGCAGGTAAAAGCGGCCCGAATCCGATTTTTTCCTCATATGTGACACAGATGTGTGTTTGAGTCTTAGTGTGAACAGAAAAACGCACTGAATCTAATATTTACAATTCCGATTTGAGACGCTTTCGTATGTGGTACTGAAATCTGATCCGTATCCGATCTGCGGCACTGCGACTCAGTCTGGACAGCCAGATCGGAATTCATTACAGTTGGACTTTTACGCCAGTCCAACTCGACATTCGTCATCATCTCACGCTGCTGAGACTCAAAAGCGTTTAGGCTGATGTTTCTGTGCCTGAACATTAGAAGACTCTCATCGCTGCTACTCTGAGTTCGAAGAGGCTACAGACGAAGCGGCCGAGCGCGGCCGGAGGAGCCTGAGGCAGCAGGGTCAGAGAACAGTTTGAAGAATCGGAGGACATGAAACAAAGAAGCACCGAATAACGTGCCCTTCTCACGGCGAACTTTTACGAGTCCAGCTGTGAGTCGTTGGAACTTCATAATCGCTCCTGTGATGCTCATGAAGACGAAGCTGAAGCTCCGGGAGCGACAGGCCATCATGACTGTTTACCTCTGGACGAGCCTCGTGAAGCTCTGTTCTTTTGCTCGTGTGGGTCGGTTCAGGAGCTGATCTGTTCAGACTGATGTCGCATACAGATCACATTTAAAAGAAGATCCGAACAGCCAAATAAAAAAATCCGATTTGGTGAGGAAATCAGATTCGGGCCACTTTAACTGCTGTGTGAACGCAGCCTAAGATTGGATAATCAGGTAATCAGGGTTTTCAGTGCTTGTACACACTTACATTTACAGCATTTGGCTGACGCTCTTATCCAGAGCAACTTACAATTTGATCATTTTACACAGGCAGGCCAAGGTGGTGTTAGGAGTCTTGCCCAAGGACTCTTATTGGTTTAGTGTAGGGTGTTTACCCAGGTGGGGAACTGACCCCCAGTCTACAGCGTAGAAGGCAGAGGTGTTAACCACTACACTAACCAACCACACAGTTTCTCTGATTTCTTTCGCCTTCCTCAATCTGTGCCTGCGCAAAACGAGTGTAATGGCTGGATGGAAAGCTGAAATTCGATTGCTGCCCGGCTCAAAACCTGGAGTTTTTCCAAGTGCATGTGAACTGAATAAAATGATATGATGTGACTTTCTGCAGTCATCAGCTTTTAAAGCACAAATAAATGCACCGGTGGGTTGTTTTAGAAAGTGACGGGATTTCCGTCGACCCGTAATATAGATCACTCAATTTAGAACTTCATACCCAGAATGCCTTGCAAGGAAACGCCTTTTGGTAGTTGATGAACAGCAGGCCACAGAAATACATCTCCGTCTTCCTTATGAAGAAGGAAAACAACACGCACGGTTCCCATGGTGACGTCCACTTCATCGTTCTTCAGAATCAGAGACACACTGTGGGGACAGAACCTCCAGAATTACAGGCCGTAAAAACTTCTCAATGATAAAAACTTAGATAAATAAAAGAAAACAATAATTTACTTGGATTAATATATTACAATCCTCATTATGGCAATAATTCATCTTTCTTTTAAGCAGAATAGTTTGTTCATAAATATAACAATCAGAATTATTCCATGATCAATCATTTCAAATAAATTGGCGACTGATTGGATAAATTGGCTATTTTACAATGGCTTTGAATGTGGCTCAGCCAATCCACATCAAATGGTTGCACATGAATAAAATGTTTAACATCACAATTTCTGCCAAACCAAGTAAACTATACAGCGCTGTGTGAAAGTTTTAGGCATCTGAGCAAATTTGTAACCAGTTTCCCTCAGCAGTGAGTTCATCACAATATACATTAGAATAAATTCATATTCATAATTCAAATAAACAGAAAAACAATAAAAAGTAACAAGAATTTCTCGGGTCCATATTTTTCCTGGACACCTTCACAGCCGCCACAGAGACTCGTTAATATCATCAGTTACATCATGAGCTCAATTTACTGAGCACTGATTGGTCAAACCAGGAGCTGCTTTTTAACTACATATAATACTGGGCTTCCTCGAGGAGGAGAGGCTTGGAGATGGGTAAACAAACACACAAACATCCAGAACATCACTGTTTATTATATATATGTGTGTATAAGTTTTGTTTATTCAAATTTTAACGCTTTTCTCAGTAAATAAACACAAACTACACAAAAAAAAAGATTTTGAAAATGTGTCTTGGGAGCCTCAGACTTTCACACAGTACTGTATAATGTTTTATTCACATGTGAGCAGTGCTGGACAGTAACTGAGTACCTGAGTAACTGACTACCTGAGTAAATTGTGATTTGAAAGTGATTGGCTGCTGTGTATTATACCTCAATCAAAAACCAGTCTGAGCTGAAACACTCCTTATAACTTCAGTGTGACTGGGCGGAGCTATGCTGCAGTTTCAGTTACACTCTTCCAAAATTGCACTTAAGAATAACAGCAGTGCAGTTACTCAGGTGTTTACCACCTGTGGAAAATTCCCTGGTCCTCAGTGCTGTGGAACTCTTACCTGTCTCTCTCGTACTTGGTGGGCTGCTGCCCCCAAACGAACTTCACATGATTCTGACCGTCAGAGTAGCGGATCTCGCTGGTGTTGAGGGTCAGGAGATGATCCGTTTTGTAATGAATAGCAATTTCCTTAAAGCCTTTCCCTCCATACAGCTTGAGCTCACCATTCATAGAGAATTCTGTAAAGTGAGGAAAACATCATTTTCCAGCTTGAAGGACGTCCCACGGATAACATTAGCAGTAGCATTTTAAGGCTAATTAAACAGTGCTAATGTCAGCCACTGCACTTTTGTTTAGTTTGCATTCGTGCCTAGAATTAGCAGTGATGTTGACACAGAGAGAGGTCAGTCACCTGGACAAAGTTTCAGTATTTTTATCCACTCCGGTTTCCTCCTGCAGTCCGAAGACATGCAGTCAGGCCAGTCGGACATGCTACATTGCCCCTGGGTGTGAGTGACTGTGTCTGTCTGCCCTGTGATGGACTGGTGACCTGTCCAGGGTGTGTGTGTGTGTGTGTGTGTGTGTGCGTGTGTGTGTCTGTGAGTATGTGTGTGTGAGTGTGTGTGCGCGTGTTTGTGCGTCTGTGTGTGTGTGTGCGCGCGTGTGTGTGTCTGTGAGTGTGTGTGTAAGTGTGCATGTGCATGTGTGTGTGAGTGTGTGTGGGCATGTTTGTGCGTCTGTGTGTGTGAGTGTCAGTGTTTGTGTGTGTGTGTGTACATGTGTGTGTGTCTGTGAGTGTGCATGTGCATGTGTGTGAGTATGTGTGTGCGTGTGTGTGTGTGTGCGTCTGTGTGTGTGAGTGTCAGTGTGTTTGTGCGTCTGTGTGTGTGTGCGTGTGTGTGCGCGTTTGTGCGTCTGTGTGTGTGAGTGTGCGCGTGTTCGTGCGTCTGTGTGTGTGTGTATCAGTGTGTGTGTGTGTGTGTGTGCGTCTGTGTGTGTGTGTGTGTTTGTGAGTGTCAGTGTGTTTGTGCGTCTGTGTGCGTGTGTGTGCGCGTTTGTGCGTCTGTGTGTGTACGCGTGTTTGTGCGTCTGTGTGTGTGCGTGCGTGTGTGTGTGTGCGTGTGTGTGTGTGTGAGTGTCAGTGTGTTTGTGTGTCTGTGTGTGTGTGTGTGCGCGTTTGTGCGTCTGTGTGTGTGAGTGTGTGTGTGTGTGTGTGAGTGTGTGTGCGCGTTTGTGCATCTGTGTGTGTGTGTGTGTGAGTGTGTGTCTGTATTTGTGTGTGTCTGTGTGTGTGAGTGTCAGTGTGTGTGTGTGCGTGTGTGTGCGCGTTTGTGCATCTGTGTGTGTGTGTGTGTGTGAGTGTGTGTCTGTATTTGTGTGTGTCTGTGTGTGTGAGTGTCAGTGTGTGTGTGTATAGTTTTTTGCAAATATTCACTCATTTTGAATTTTTGAAATATTTTTGAAATATTTTTAAACTTTTGAAATAAAGTTTATCCATTTGAAGATTAAATATCTCGTCTTTGTAGTGTATTCAATTGAATATAGGTTGAAAAGGATTTGCAAATCATCGTATTCTGTTTTTATTTATGTTTTACACAACGTGCCAACTTCACTGGAATTGGGGTTGTACATGGAATAAACTCTGGTTCCATTGACTTACAGTAAAACTAACGTAGATTTTTAGTTACCATTTTCAAGATATTCAAGCAGCTCACACAAGCAGCTCGAGTTCACTGGACTTTTAGTTTAAATACTTAAGTTTCTTTTTTACAGTTAATGAATATGAATATGTAAACCAGGTAAAACTCTGAGGATGTTGGAAAGTCTCGTTCTGATAGAGCTATGAAGGCATATTTTAGTGTTTAATGTGAAAAATTAAACCAGCATATGTTTTAAAGGACCCCCACCTCCCCCCTTGACTTTTGGACTGCCTTTTTTTCTGATTGGCATTAAAGTTTTAATTAGGCAGCTGCCATTCTCCAACACGCCTCCCTTCTGTTTGGCCTTTACAGGCAGGTTATCTTTGTAACTGCGACTGATTTAGGTAAATGATCCCAATGAATGGGCGGGGCTAAAGTGCAGTAGTATTCAGTTTCAGTAATACTCGAGGCAGAGGCAGTGGTTTTAAAATGGTTTAAGCTGTAAAGGGGTTTGGATCGAGAATACAGTCACAGTTGTGTTCAAATTTAATTTTTTCAGTAATTGTTTATAGCGTTTTCCCCAACTTCCCCCAGCCTTTTTGTGGATGGGCATAAAGTATGAATGAGGCAGCACAGCGTCCATCAGGCCGTGCTAAAGGGGCTGACAGTTAGTGACCTAAGTCTAATTTGACTTCCTTTAAATTAAAAAATCATATTATTAAGTTAAAGTTCTCAAATACAAACCGACAAAAAGCTAAAAGACGACTGAGCCCTGTTGGTGTGTGGAGCTGATGTTCGGAGATGCCTCACCTGAGGAGGGGTCCGACAGAAGGCTGAGTTTGGTCGCCACAGGCACATCATAGCAGAGTGGCTTAGGCTGATGACTAGAAGCGACCAAAAACCTCACATAATCCCCGGAGGAAGTAAAACCTTGAGAGGGACGATGAGAAAGAAAAGGAGGTTAAAGGAATGAATCAACACTCAAACAAAAAAAGACCTTCATCACCAAAAAAACACCAGGCTTTCGTTACACGCACTCACAGCTTTGGGGTTTCTGTATAAAAGCCTGTGTAGGTTCGCTGGTGGTTTTGGATGGTAAATAAAATGACTATATTTATATTGGGACCCCTGGTCTGCAAGTTACTCTACAGTAAACCATATCACACTCACACACACACACACACACACACACTTCTTTTGCTGCTCTACCTGCACTACCTGGAACATTGCTGCTAACCCTGTGTTTACACTGTTTACTCAGGTTTTACCACCTCAGTAACTGCTGTGTTTATGTCTGTTATCTGACTGCGTGACTCACAGATCACAGCATGTTAAATATCCCTGCACCTTATTCCACCACCTCATGTCCAGAAACGAGCGCTGTGTCGGCGCTGCACTGTCCTGTCCGTTTACTGCGTCTAACGTCTGTTTTAATCATCATATTTATTCAATTGTTTCTAGTTCATTGTTTCGCACTGTTACGTCTGCACGTTCACACTTTGTACTATTTCGTTCCCTGTTGCACCGTCTCGCTCCGGGAGGAGTCTAATTTCACTCCACTGGGTACTCGGACACAGATGGCGTGACAATAAAAGCCTCTTGACTTGACTCCTGAATGACCTTGTTTACATCTCAATCACTGAATTATGCAGAAATTGCTAAACCAACCAAGCCAAGCACACTGTAAAAACATATAACATAAGAATGTTGGTTACTGGGCTGCCTTATAATGTTATTCGAACTTTAAATAGCGAGATGGAAGAGCATAAAGCAGATTCTTGTCCTGTTAGCTTACTATGGTCAGTTAAGTCCAAATTTTAAGGTAGAACAGAAACTGACTTGAAGTTAAAACCCCGGTTGTTTTACAGTGTAAAATAATAATAATTGGTTAATACTAATATCTAAACATGAACCTTACTAATTTGTGACATTTAAAGAGACATTCAAACGGTGCGCTACTCCAGATGGCATGGAAATAGTCTACTGTTATTATTAATAATAATAATAATAATCTGTGGCAGTACAGTATGAAGAATTAATCAAATTAATTTTGGATGTTGTGCCAGAACACAAGCTGCATCAGGTGTGCGAGTGCTGGACATCTTGAAACTGAAGAACTGCGTGTAAGAAAAAGAGAAAGTAAATCATACGAAACACACGCTTTGGAAGCTGGTCACCGTACCTGTAAGTGTTGGAAGGTTGGTCATCTGAAATGGTACGACGGTTGGCGCTGGCTCAAAGATCATGTCTGTTATAAAGCAATCAATCCACACTGTGAGAAGGAGGAGCCAAAACATTCACTGCACTGCACTGAAAAAACCTTACATACTAGAATCGGTCACAAGAAGCTGTGGTTTCATGGGCGAGAACAGAGTGAGAAACCAGTGAATGCAGAATGTGGTTTGACATCGTCTTGCTGAAATAATCAAAGCTTTCCCTGAAAAAGACGTCACCTGGATGGCCTCGTGCCTCACAGACAGAGACTTCTCAGATAATGAATAATAACGTAATATGGACATATTTTGAGCATCACGTGCATTGCATCTTATTTATTCTCTGAAAAAAACTTTAACGTATGGTTTAATGGACGAGAACAGAGTGAGAAACCAGTTGAAAGAAACCCCGGTTGTTCTTTTTTCATTCGTGTGAAATATCTTTTGAATATTCCAAAGATGCTTCATGTACATGTAAGGTGGTACTATTAATCTGTACAGATAAGAGAAAAAAGATCAGAGCACCTTGAGAGCGAACAAGAGGCGGAGCGTGGAGGTCTGCAGAGGAGAAAAAGATGTTGAACGTTAGGCCTTGGTTGAATCTCGAGTTTTACATGAACAGTCAGTAAAAAGCATAAATAAGCAGTGACTAAAATAGACACATTCGAGGTTCCAGGCACGTCCTTGATGGAATTTTTAAAAATACACATAAAAAACTGTGAGAAGGAGGAGCCTAAACATTCACCGCATGCAGAAAACACCTTACATACTAGAATCAGTCGCATGAAGCTGTGGTTTAATGGACGAGAACAGAGTGAGAAACCAGTTGAAAGAAACCCTGGTTGTTCTTTTTTCATTCGTGTGAATGATCTTTTCTTTTTTCTTAATTTTTACCCGAATTTTCTCCCCAATTTAGTCTCCAATTCCACCCATTAGTTATGACGCCCCAGCCACACGATGCTACCAATGCTAGGAGGGTGAAGGCAGCGCAGGCTTCCTCCGAGACCTGTGAAACCAGCCACCACTTCTTTTTGAACTGCCGCTCACTCAACATCACAGGACGGCTGATCGTGCTCGGAGGAAAACGCCAACCGCCAGATCTGCTACGTCAGCTAACAGACGCCTGTGCTGACTGGCATCGTCGAGTGATGGGGTGGGGAGGGGGGGCATTCTGCCCACCCAGAGAGAGCGAGGCCAGTTGTGCTCTCTTGGACTCGCGGCTACGGACGGCTGCAGCATCACCAGGGATCGAACTCGCGATCTCCTGATGACACGGCCAATGATTAGACGGTCGCACCACCTCGGAGCCCCATTCATGTGAAATAAAAAAATTTGAATTTTACATTTTAATTTTAAATTGTACAAAAAACAGTAAAAAAATGGAAATTTAAAAACTTACAATTATGTGAAAACAGCTCATTTTTGTTTCAGATACAATGTCAAGTATAATGACGAACGAATGTATTAATCACACTAGGATGAGGCACAGCAAGAAGCTCCTTTCCTGTTATATGTGTGTTTCTCTAGATCTTACACAGTATAGGAGCAGTAGCCTATATGTAAACCGAATTGTCCCAGAAAACTCCAAAATTACATTGGCTTAGTTTTTTAGTTTTTGCCTTTAGCCACATGCTAGACGTCTAGCCCTTTACCCCTTTCTCTGGTTCAAAAGTATGTACGTATATTATAGGCATGAATCTACTTGCAGCAAGGTTGGCTAATGCCAGTTTACAGCAATGACTGTGTTGTGCAGACTGTCAGTAAACAGGACTAATATGAATGAGACCACTGAAGGTCAGAGAGATTATAATGAATTCCAATAAGAGAAAGAGCTACAAATTGGGTGACCAGCTAGATTCTTAGATATGCAGCTGAAGTGAGACCTTTTACTGTATTTCTGAAAACAGCGACTTAAGCTGTTTGGCTTAAACTGCATTGACGTGCAGTTTAAGCCCTATTTCATTGAAGCTTCTTGAGCCAGAAAGCTTTAAAAGTCACAGTGAAATTAATGTCAAATAAAATACAGTGGGGTGTTCATGACCAAGGCCAAGTACCTATGATACGAGAAGCATCTGTGGAGAGAGAGAAGGTTTGCAGCGTTAAACCTGGATTCAGTTCACAATGTTAAATATGCAGTGATTAAGTAGAGAAACAGGTGAGAGGTTTTAATATGTTAAATGCATTTAGCAAAACAGTGCATGCATAGAAGTGCATTAACAGAAGGGTTTAATTGCGAATGTAGATAAACAGTCCTGTTTTAGACTGTGCTATTAAGCGGTTAACAATGTCCATACAATAAGCTAAGAAAAGCTAAGTGATCTTAATTTTGTTCTGCAAGATTTCTTATTGATAGACCTTCTATATTACCAAACTCAGTGCACTAGACAAAGTGGAGCTTGAGAACAGCAGATGATGGGGATGGATAATTGTGTGAAAAAAAGCTCATTTTTGTTTCAGATACAATGACAAATTAATTTGTGTACTAATCAGATTAGTATTGTCTGTTCTTGTGGTTCAGAGACCGGTCATCCCACTGGCAGTCAAAGATGTAAATGGCTAGTATAAACTAAGCAATATACTTGATCGAGTAACCAATTCATTGATCAAGTAATATTCAATATAATATAATGTACTGGATAAATTACATTTGTAATGCAAAATATTTAAATTGTACTTATTTTAAGCTGCATTTACTGAGGAAATACACAGTTGCAGGCAAAAGTTTGGGGGCCTTGTCAAATTGCAAGTTTAGCTGATTTTCTTAGTGGCACACTCTCTACAGAGGACAGGCTTTACTACTGCTCAACTACTGTTTATATCATGAGCATGAAGTACATACCTTCAGCTTCCTGCTCTTCTTGACCTGAAGAAGAAAAGAGGTGTTAAAGGTGCTGTAATAGTTTGTAGGATTTTCCTTGAAAAATATGGTTTACGTGATTTGCATATCATTACATCTTTAATTTTATTTACATTCTGTGCAGCATCCTAACTTTTGTTACATCAGTATTACATTAGCCTGTTCGTTACCTTCAAGCCTGTCCATACATGTCGTGATTGGCCCTTCCCATTCCTGTCCATGTGTTCGTGTTTTGGTTTAGACAATCTGCGTTTGTTTTGGTTTAGCCCCCTCGTTTCATGACTCCGCCCCTGATTGTCTCCACCTGTTTTCCACCTGTCCCTCGTTTTCGCTGTGTATTTAAGCCCTGTGTTTGCCCCTTGTGTTGGCTGGTCTTTGTTGGTTGTTCTGGTTACTGTGTGTTGTTTTAACCTGCTTATTGTTGGTCTGTCAAGTCTGCCCCCATTCAGTCTGTGTTGGCTCTACGACCCTGGACTGTCTCGACCTTGATTTTGGATTTGCCCATAATAAATCTCGCTTATCTCTGCATATACGTCCACCTCCTTGCTCCCCGTTACAATACAGTACTATGCAATGACCACCCATCATTTATCTAATTCACAACACGAAAATAAACAGATTAAAAAAAGATTATATACCCACATAGGAAAGCAGTGACCACTGGAAAAATCAACATCATGCGAAGGCTATAAAATGTTGCAAACATGTAAATTCCACTACGTAGAGATGACTTGAGTAGGAATTATATGGAGTACCAGAAAATACAAGCTGCGAATTTGGGGAACTAGTGGAGTAATCAGACGCGTCGCATGCAGTTGGGTTGTTATTGAATTGCTTTGTGTGGAAAAACATGCAAGTAGATGCATGAAAGTTTCCCTGTATAAAGCCAGTCTCCTCTTACAGCATTAAAATACACTAAAAGTGCAACACAATTTCCAAAAAAGTTGAGACGCTGTGCAAATTGTAAATAAAAACAAAATTCAATGACATGAAATTATTTAAACTCTATGTTTCACTGAAAATAATGCAAAGACAACACATCAAATGTTGAAACTGAGAAATCTGATTGTTTTTGAGAAATATATACTCATCTTGAATTTGATGCCAACAACACATTCCAAAAAAGGTGGGACAGGGGCCTGTTTACCACTGTGTGTCACCACGTCTTCTTTTAATAACACTGTAAGTGTTTGGGAACTGAGGAGACGCTGCTGTAGATTTGAATGTGAGATGTTTTCCTCTTCTTGTTTGATGCTCATCAGTTCAGGGTCTCATTTGTCGTATTTTTCATTGCGTAATGTGCTGAATGTTCTCAGTTGTAACAGGTCTGGACTGCAGGCAGGTCAGTTTAGCACTTAGATGTTTTAAATACAGAGCCATGCTGCTGTAACACATGCAGAATGTGGTTTGACATCGTCTTGCTGAAATAATCAAAGCTTTCCCTGAAAAAGACGTCACCTGGATGGCCTCGTGCCTCACAGACAGAGACTTCTCCAGATTCTCAGAGTCTTTTAATGATATTATGGACCGTAGACGATGAAAAGCAGAAGTTCTTTTTATTTTATGTTGAGAAACGTTATTCATGAGTTGTTGCTCTATTCGATGGTGCAGTCTTTCACAGAGTGGTGACCCCCTCCTCATCTTTACTTCTGAAAGACTCCGCCTCTCTGAGATGCTCTTTTATATCCAATCGTGTTACTGACCTGTTGCCAAATCAACCACCAGTTTTTTTTAAGCATTGCACAACTTTACCAGCCTTTTGTTCCCCTGTCCCAACTCTTTTGGAACGAGTTGCTGGCATTCAATTCAAAATGGGCAAATATTTTTGAAAAAACAATAAAATTTCTCAGTTTCAGCTTTTGATTTGTTGTCTTTGAAGCATTTTCAAGGAAATATAGACTTTAAATGATTTGCACATCATTGCATTTTGTTGCACAGCGTCCCTACGTTTTTGAAAATGTGAAAAATTTTAAAAATATGAGGGTAAAATCATTATAAAAATTGGTGTTTGAATATATAGTCTTTATTACTGTAAAATGTGCATCACATAATGAGAATTTACACCTCATAAAACAGTAAATAATGTGAAATATATGAATGTGAAAGGTCATTAATTTGACCATTTCTGCATCAAACTTGATGTTTTTTTTTTACCAAAGGAGCAATAATAAAAGTAATATGGACATATTTTGAGCATCACGTGCATTGTATCTTATTTATTCTCTGAAAAAGAACTTTAACATATTCTTGATCATATGAAGTACCCACTAAATATTAAGTGTGTTTTCAATGCATTATAAGTGTGTTACTCATTACTAAATCCACTATATGAATGTCTTAAAGCGGCTATGCAGTTGTAATGAACTATTACTGTAAATGGTCATGAATATTCCAAAGATGCTTCATGTACATGTAAGGTGTTACCATTAATCTGTACAGATAAGAGAAAAAGGATCAGAGCACCTTGAGCGTGAACAAGAGGTGGAGCGTGGGAGTCTGCAGAGGAGAAAAAGATGTTGAACGTTAGGCCTTGGTTGAATCTCGAGTTTTACATGAACAGTCAGTAAAAAGGATAAATAAGCAGTGACTAAAATAGACACATTCGAGGTTCCAGGCACGTCCTTGATGGAATTTTTAAAAATACACATAAAAAACTGTGAGAAGGAGGAGCCTAAACATTCACCGCATGCAGAAAACACCTTACATACTAGAATCAGTCGCATGAAGCTGTGGTTTAATGGACGAGAACAGAGTGAGAAACCAGTTGAAAGAAACCCTGGTTGTTCTTTTTTTCATTCGTTCACTCAACGTCACAGGACGGCTGATCGTGAGGAAAATGCCAACCGCCAGATCTGCTATGTCAGCTAACAGACGCCTGTGCTGACTGGCATCGCATTGAGTGATGGGGTGGGGAGGGGGGGCATTCTGTCACCCAGAGAGAGCGAGGCCAGTTGTGCTCTCTTGGACTTGCGGCTACGGACGGCTGCAGCATCACCAGGGATCGAACTCGCGATCTCCTGATGACACGGCCAACGATTAGACGGTCGCGCCACTCCGGAGCCCCATTCATGTGAAATTTTAAAAAAGTGAATTTTACATTTTAATTTTAAATTGTACAAAAAAACAGTAAAAAAATGGAAATTTTAAAACTTACCATTGTGTGAAAACAGCTCATTTTTGTTTCAGATACAGTGTCAAGTATAATGACAAATAAATTTGTGTATTAATCACATTAGTATTGTCTGTTCTTGTGGTTCAGAGACCGGTCATCCCAATGCCAGTCAAAGATATACATGGCTAGTATAAAGTAAGTAATGTACTTGATCGAGTAACCAATTCATTGATCAAGTAATATTCAATATAAATATAATGTACTGGATAAATTACATTTGTAATGCAAAATATTTAAATTGTACTTATTTTAAGCAGCATTTACTGAGGAAATACACAATTGCAGGCAAAAGTTTGGGGGCCTTGTCAAATTGCATGTTTAGCTGAGTTTCTTAGTGGCACACTCTCTACAGAGGACAGGCTTTACTACTGCTCAACTACTGTTTATATCATGAGCATGAAATACATACCTTCCATTCTCGCTTCTGGTGCATGTGCATAACCTGAAGAGGAAAACAGGTGTTAAAGGTGCCGTAATACTGTAGGATTTTCCTTTAAAAATATGGTTTATGTGATTTGCATATGATTACATCTTTTATTTTATTTACATTCTGCCCAGCATCCCAACTTTTGTTAGATAAGTATTACATTAGGCTGTTCATTACTTTCAAGTCTGTTTATACAGTACAATCCAATGACCACCCATCATTTATCTAATTTCCAGTCAAAACTTCTATTAAGCAAACTTTATTCTTTTTTCAGGAGATATTTCTGAGGAAATTAGATCCAAGATAATCCACTTGCATGAGGATGGAGACTGTCAAAGAAAAATAATTAAGCTTCCAAAAATGGAAGTTCAAAAACGAATTGAAAGCTACAGAGAAAATGTCCATTTTCAAGCGATCTGTAAAGCTCATTAAACTAGAAAGTGTTACAAGTCAGAGCAAAACCTCGATTCAATTTAGACTGTTAAATATGAAGTGATTAAACAGTCAAATCTCATGCTTTGTTTTGAATTGGGGAGTAAATAGAAGTCCACATTACTGTCTACAAACAGTAAGAAGCACCTAGACTATTATAAATGCCTTCCGAGGTGTCAAACTCATTGTAGGTGATGGGCCACATTACACACTGTCCGATGTCAAATTGGCTGGACTCCTCATAAATGTTTTCATTTTATTGTCTTTGATTATTGTCTTATATTCATTTATCGTCTTAGACAATGTGCCAAGCTTGCGACAATAGAAGAACCCTTTTTGGTGCTGTATAGAAACATATACAACACATTTGCCATCAGTCTATAGACGCATTTCAAAATTCCGAAAAGGTTCCATATAGAGCTCATAGTTCTAAGTAGAAATATATGAATGTGAAAGGTCATTAATTTGACCATTTCTGCGTCAAACTTGATGTTTTTGTATTACCAAAGGAGCAATAATAAACGTAATATGGACATATTTTGAGCATCATGTGCATTGCATCTTATTTATTCTCTGAAAAAGAACTTTAACGTATTCATGATCATATGAAGTACCCACTAAATATTAAGTGTGTTTTCAATGCATTGTGTGTTACTCATTACTAAATCCACTATATGAATGTCTTAAAGCGGCTATGCAGTTGTAATGAACTATTACTGTAAATTGTCATGAATATGCCACAGATGCTTCATTTACATGTAAGGTGTTACTATTAATCTGTACAGATAAGAGAAAAAGGATCAGAGCACCTGGAGACTGAACAATAGATGAAGAGTAGAGGTCTGCAGAGGAGAAAAAGATGTTGAACGTTAGGCCTTGGTTGAATCTCGAGTTTTACATGAACAGTCAGTAAAAAGGATAAATAAGCAGTGACTAAAATAGACACATTCGAGGTTCCAGGCACCTTGATGGATTTTTTAAAAATACACATAAAAAACTGTGAGAAGGAGGAGCCTAAACATTCACCGCATGCAGAAAACACCTTACATACTAGAATCAGTCGCATGAAGCTGTGGTTTAATGGACGAGAACAGAGTGAGAAACCAGTTGAAAGAAACCCTGGTTGTTCTTTTTTCATTCGTGTGAAATATCTTTTGAATATTCCAAAGATGCTTCATGTACATGTAAGGTGTTACTATTAATCTGTACAGATAAGAGAAAAAGGATCAGAGCACCTGGAGACTGAACAATAGGCGGAGCGCCGATGTCTGCAGAGGAGAAAAAGATGTTGAACGTTAGGCCTTGGTTGAATCTTGAGTTTTTTTATTACCAAAGGAGCAATAATAAAAGTAATATGGACATATTTTGAGCATCACGTGCATTGCATCTTATTTATTCTCTGAAAAAGAACTTTAACGTATTCATGATCATATGAAGTACCCACTAAATATTAAGTGTGTTTTCAATGCATTATAAGTGTGTTACTCATTACTAAATCCACTATATGAATGTCTTAAAGCGGCTATGCAGTTGTAATGAACTATTACTGTAAATTGTCATGAATATGCCACAGATGCTTCACGTACATGTAAGGTGTTACCATTAATCTGACAACCCCGGTTGTTCTTTTTTCATTCGTGTGAATTATCTTTTCTTTTTTCTTAATTTTTACCCGAATTTTCTCCCCAATTTAGTCTCCAATTCCACCCATTAGTTAGGACACCCCAGGCACACGATGCTACCAATGCTAGGAGGGTGAAGGCAGCACAGGCTGTATGAATGTATCAATCACACTAGTATGAGGCACAGCAAGAAGCTCCTTTCCTGTTATATGTGTGTTTCTCTAGATCTTACACAGTATAGGAGCAGTAGCCTATATATATATATGTGTCAGTAAACAGGACTAATATGAATGAGACCACTGAAGGCCAGAGAGATTATAATGAATTCCAATAAGAGAAAGAGCTACAAATTGGGTGACCAGCTAGATTCTTAGATATGCAGCTGAAGTGAGACCTTTTACTGTATTTCTGAAAACAGCGACTTAAGCTGTTTGGCTTAAACTGCATAGAGTCACAGTGAAATTAATGTCAAATAAAATACAGTGGGGTGTTCATGACCAAGGCCACGTACCTATGATACGAGAAGAAACTGTGGAGAGAGAGAAGGTTTGCAGCGTTAAACCTGGATTCAGTTCACAATGTTAAATATGCAGTGATTAAGTAGAGAAACAGGTGAGAGGTTTTAATATGTTAAATGCATTTAGCAAAACAGTGCATGCATAGAAGTGCATTAACAGAAGGGTTTAATTGCGAATGTAGATAAACAGTCCTGTTTTAGACTGTGCTATTAAGCGGTTAACAATGTCCATACAATAAGCTAAGAAAAGCTAAGTGATCTTAATTTTGTTCTGCAAGATTTCTTATTGATAGACCTTCTATATTACCAAACTCAGTGCTAGAATTCCAGCTAGATTCTTAGATATGCAGCTGAAGTGAGACCTTTTACTCTATTTCTGAAAAGAGCGACTTAAGCTGTTTGGCTTAAACTGCATTGACGTGCAGTTTAAGCCATATTTCATTGAAGCTCCTTGAGCCAGAAAGCTTTAAAAGTCACAGTGAAAATAATGTCAAATAAAATACAGTGGGGTGTTCATGACCAAGGCCACGTACCTATGATACGAGAAGAAACTGTGGAGAGAGAGAAGGTTTGCAGCGTTAAACCTGGATTCAGTTCACAATGTTAAATATGCAGTGATTAAGTAGAGAAACAGGTCAGTTTAGCACTTAGATGTTTTAAATACAGAGCCATGCTGCTGTAACACATGCAGAATGTGGTTTGACATCGTCTTGCTGAAATAATCAAAGCTTTCCCTGAAAAAGACGTCATCTGGATGGCCTCGTGCCTCACAGACAGAGACTTCTCCAGATTCTCAGAGTCTTTTAATGATATTATGGACCGTAGACGATGAAAAGCAGAAGTTCTTTTTATTTTATGTTGAGAAACGTTATTCATGAGTTGTTGCACTATTCGATGGTGCAGTCTTTCACAGAGTGGTGACCCCCTCCTCATCTTTACTTCTGAAAGACTCCGCCTTTCTGAGATGCTCTTTTATATCCAATCGTGTTACTGACCTGTTGCCAAATCAACCACCAGTTTTTTTAAGCATTGCACAACTTTACCAGCCTTTTGTTCCCTTGTCCCAACTTTTTTGGAACGGGTTGTTGGCATTCAATTCAAAATGGGCAAATATTTTTGAAAAAACAATGAAATTTGTCACTTTCAGCTTTTGATTTGTTGTCTTTGAAGCATTTTTGAAGAAATGTTTTGCACAGCGTCCCAACTTTTTTGAAAATGGGGTTTATGAGGGTAAAATCATTATAGAAATTGGTGTTTGAATATATAGTCTTTATTACTGTAAAATGTCCATCCATCCATCCATCCATTATCTTCCGCTTCTCCGGGGTTCGGGTCGCGGGGGCAGCATCCTAAGCAATGAAGCCCAGACCTCCCTTTCCCCAGCCACTTCCACCAGCTCTCCAAGGGGGATTCCGAGACGCTCCCAGGCCAGCTGGGCGATATAGTCGCGCCAGCGTGTCCTGGCTCTTCCCCGGGGTCTCCTCCCAGGTGGACTCGCCTGTGACACCTCCCGAGGGAGGCGTCCAGGAGGCATCCTAACCAGATGCCCGAACCACCTCAGCTGGCTCCTCTCGACGTGAAGAAGCAGCGGCTCTACTCCGAGTCCCTCCCGGATGACTGAACTTCTCACCCTATCTCTAAGGGAGAGTCCAGACACCCTGCGGAGGAAACTCATTTCGGCCGCTTGTATTCACGATCTTATTCTTTCGGTCATTACCCAAAGCTCATGACCATAGGTGAGGGTGGGAACGTAGATCGACCGGTAAATCGAGAGCCTTGCCTTGTGGCTCAGCTCTTTCTTTACCACAACAGACTGGTAAAGAGCCCGCATCACTGCTGACCCAGCACCAATCCGCCTGTCAATCTCCCGCTCCCTTGTACCATCACTCGTGAACAAGACCCCGAGATACTTGAACTCCTCCACTTGAGGCAAGAGCCTATCCCCGACCCAGAGAGGGCTCTCCACCCTTTTCCGCCTGAGAACCATGGTCTCGGATTTAGAGGTACTGATTCTCATCCCAGCCGCTTCACACTCGGCTGCAAACCGATCCAGCGAAAGCTGAAGTTCGCGGCCTGATGTCCCCAATAGGACCACATCATCTGCAAACAGCAGCGATGTGACCCTGAGGTCACCAAACCGGACACCCTCCATCCCTTGACTGCGCCTAGAAATTCTATCCATAAAAATTATGAATAGAATCGGTGACAAAGGGCAGCCCTGACGGAGTCCAACTGTCACTGGGAACGAGTCTGATTTACTGCCGGCTATTCGACCCAAACTCCAGCTTTGTTTGTACAGGGCCTGAATGGCTCGTAGCAAAGAACCATGTACCCCGTACTCCCAAAGCACCTCCCACAGAATACCCCGGGGAACACAGTCGAATGCCTTCTCCAGATCCACAAAGCACATGTGGACTGGTTGGGCAAACTCCCATGAACCCTCCAGAATCCTGGAGAGGGTGAAGAGTTGGTCCAGTGTTCCACGACCAGGGCAGAACCCGCACTGTTCCTCCTGGATCCGAGGTTCGACTATAAGCCGGACTCTCTTCTCCAGTACCCCTGCATAGACCTTGCCAGGGAGGCTGAGGAGTGTGATTCCCCTGTAGTTGGAACACACCCTCCGGTCCCCTTTTTTAAAAAGAGGCACCACCACCCCAGTCTGCCAATCCAGTGGCACCGCCCCCGATGTCCACGCAATGTTGAAAAGGCATGTCAGCCAAGACAGCCCCACAACATCCAGAGCCTTGAGGAACTCAGGGCGGATCTCATCCACCCCTGGAGCCTTGCCACCAAGGAGCTTCTTAACTACCATAGCGACTTCGGCCTCAGTAGTGGACAAGCCTATTCCCATGTCCCCAGACTCAGCCTCCTCACTGGAGAACTTGTCGGTGGGATTGAGAAGGTCCTCAAAGTATTCCTTCCACCGCCCAATGACGTCTTCAGTCGAAGTCAGCAGCACACCATCTCCACTATATACAGTGCTAGTGGCACACTGCTTTCCCCTTCTGAGTCGCCTGACGGTTTGCCAGAATCTTTTCAGAGCCGACTTAAAGTCACTTTCCAAGGCCTCACCAAACTCCTCCCATACACGGGTTTTTGCCTTGGCGACAACTGAAGCCGCAGATCGCTTGGCCTGTCGATACCTGCCAGCTGCCTCTGGTGTCCCACAGGCCAACCATGCCCGGTAGGACTCCTTCTTCAGCTTGACGGCATCTCTCACCTGGGGTGTCCACCACCGGGTTCGAGGATTACCGCCCCGACAGGCACCAACTATCTTACGGCCACAGCTACAGTCAGCCGCTTCAGCAATGGAGGAACGGAACATGGCCCATTCTGAGTCAATGTCCCCCACCTCCCCCGATATCTGGTCAAAGTTCTGACGGAGGTGTGAGTTGAAGATCAATCTGACAGGTTCTTCTACTAGACGTTCCCAGCAAACCCTCACTATACGTTTGGGCTTGCCTGGTCTGACCTGCATCTTCCCCCACCACCTGATCCAACTCACCACCAGGTGGTGATCAGTTGACAGCTCAGCTCCTCTCTTTACCCGAGTGTCCAAAACACATGGCCGCAAGTTCGATGACACGACTACAAAGTCAATCATTGAACTGCGGCCTAGGGTGTCCTGGTGCCATGTGCACTTATGGACATCCTTGTGTTCAAACATGGTGTTCGTGATGGACAAACTGTGGTTTGCGCAGAAGTCCAAAAACTGAACACCACTCGGGTTCAGATCAGAGAGGCCATTCCTCCCAATCACACCCCTCCAGGTCTCACTGTCATTGCCCACGTGAGCGTTGAAGTCCCCCAGTAGGACAATAGAGTCTCCAGGAGGAGCACTTTCAAGCACCCTTCCCAAGGACTCTAAGAAGGCTGGGTACTCTGAACTGCTGTTCGGTGCATAAGCACAGACAACAGTCAGGACCCGTTCCCCAACCCGAAGGGGTAGGGAAGCTACCCTCTCGTCCACCGGAGAAAACCCCAACATACAGGCACCGAGTCGAGGGGCTATGAGAAAGCCCACACCTGCCCGCCGCCTCTCACCATGGGCAACTCCAGAAAAGAATAAAGTCCAGCCCCTCTCAAGGAGATTGGACCCAGAGCCCAAGCTGTGTGTTGAGGTGAGCCCGACTATATCTAGCTGGTATCTCTCAACCTTGCGCATCAACTCAGGCTCCTTCCCCGCCAGTGAGGTAACGTTCCAAGTTCCAAAAGCCAGTTTCAGCAACCGAGGATCAGAACGCCAAGGCCCACGCCTTCGGACACTGCCCGATCCACAAAGCACCGAACCCCTACTACTGCCCCTCCCATTGGTGGTGGGTCGATGGGAGGGGGGACTCATGTAACTCCTTCGGGCTGGGCCCGGCCGGGCACCATGAGTAAATGCCCGGCCACCAGACGCTCGCTGGCGAGCCCCTCCCCCAGGCCTGGCTCCAGGGTGGGGCCCCGGTAACCCTGTTCCGGGCAGGGTACACAAGTCCAGTTTTTGTGTCTTCATAGGGGTTATTATGGATCACACTTTGTCTGACCTGTCACCTAGGACCAGTTTGCCATGGGAGACCCTACCAGGAGCTTTTGCTCCAGACAACATAGCTCCTAAGATCATTCAAGCACGCAAACCTCTCCACCACGATAAGGTGGTGATCCAAGGAGAGGTACTGTAAAAGGTGCATCACATATTGAGAATTTACACCTCATAAAACAGTAAATAATGTGAAATATATGAATGTGAAAGGTCATTAATTTGACCATTTCTGCGTCAAACTTGATGTTTTTTTATTAACAAAGGAGCAATAATAAACGTAATATGGACATATGTTGAGCATCATGTGCATTGCATCTTATTTATTCTCTGAAAAAGAACTTTAACGTATTCATGATCATATGAAGTACCCACTAAATATTAAGTGTGTTTTCAATGCATTATAAATGTGTTACTCATTACTAAATCCACTATATGAATGTCTTAAAGCGGCTATGCAGTTGTAATGAACTATTACTGTAAATTGTCATGAATATGCCACAGATGCTTCATGTACATGTAAGGTGTTACCATTCATCTGTACAAATAAGAGAAAAAGGATCAGAGCACCTGGAGAGTGAACAAGAGGCGGAGCGTGGGAGTCTGCAGAGGAGAAAAAGATGTTGAACGTTAGGCCTTGGTTGAATCTCGAGTTTTACATGAACAGTCAGTAAAAAGGATAAATAAGCAGTGACTAAAATAGACACATTCGAGGTTCCAGGCACGTCCTTGATGGATTTTTTAAAAATACACATAAAAAACTGTGAGAAGGAGGAGCCTAAACATTCACCGCATGCAGAAAACACCTTACATACTAGAATCAGTCGCATGAAGCTGTGGTTTAATGGACGAGAACAGAGTGAGAAACCAGTTGAAAGAAACCCTGGTTGTTCTTTTTTCATTCGTGTGAAATATCTTTTGAATATTCCAAAGATGCTTCATGTACATGTAAGCTGTTACTATTAATCTGTACAGATAAGAGAAAAAGGATCAGAGCACCTTGAGAGTGAACAATAGGCAGAGCGCTGAGGACTGCAGAGGAGAGAAAGATGTTGAACGTTAGGCCTTGGTTGAATCTTGAGTTTTTTTATTAACAAAGGAGCAATAATAAAAGTAATATGGACATCTTTTGAGCATCACATGCATTGCATCTTATTTATTCTCTGAAAAAGAACTTTAACGTATTCATGATCATATGAAGTACCCACTAAATATTAAGTGTGTTTTCAATGCATTATAAGTGTGTTACTCATTACTAAATCCACTATATGAATGTCTTAAAGCGGCTATGCAGTTGTAATGAACTATTACTGTAAATTGTCATGAATATTCCAAAGATGCTTCATGTACATATAAGGTGTTACTATTAATCTGTACAGATAAGAGAAAAAGGATCAGAGCACCTGGAGAGTGAACAATAGGCGGAGGGGCGATGTCTGCAGAGGAGAAAAAGATGTTGAACGTTAGGCCTTGGTTGAATCTTGAGTTTTACATGAACAGTCAGTAAAAAGCATAAATAAGCAGTGACTAAAATAGACAAGGCTCATCAGTCAGTGTTCCATGCAACTCCTTCAGACATTAAACCTGCTCTCTCACTCCTTATACCTATATGTGCACACCTTGCCATGAAATACGTGTTGGTATTTAGCTTTATAAAAGTCCCTATTATAATAACACAGATTTATGACGCTTCATACCAGACACACTTGAAATGTACAGTGACATGAGGGCACACGTGTACCCATAAGAACTGAGATGCCACAGAGCACATTACAGTAAATCCATTTAGACTTAACCCTGCAGCTCCAACCAGCTCCAGAAACATGTGGCCATCAGGATAATGGCTAAGCACCAATCACAGCCACACCTGAGAAAGTGAAACTAGAGGACGTGACTAACACAACAGTGCGTGACGAGCTAACAAATGAACGGTAAGTTAGTTTCTCCAGAACATGAAGTGGTGAAATTGTGCAGCCAGCCAGTGGAATGAAATGATGATTAACCTCTTAAATTTCCAGGCTTCAAATATACCATGGTTTCCTGTTCAGTAACTACAGCGACTTCAATACAAACTGGCTGCGCTTTTCTTACGGTACGGAAGTGTGTATGAAAACGTTGGGCCTGCTGGTGGGCCCTGGCCATTTAAGGGGTTAAATGAAGTGTAAATGTCAAACATCAAACTTCTTGATGTACTCCCAATGTCGTCTGGTCTAGCCCTAGTGTTATGCCTACCACAGGTTGGGAACCACTGCCCTAGATGATATGCCTGAAGCAGCTCATTAATAAGCAATGTGAAGAGGTCATGAAGGTTAGAGAAAGACTTACAACTAGGTCCAATGCCTGCAGAGGAGAAAAAGATGTTGAACATTAGGCCTTGATTCAGTTTTGAGTTTTACATGAACAGTCAGTAAAAAGGAAAAATAAGCAGTGACAAAAAAGTCTCATTAGAGGTTACAGGCACCTCCTTGATGGAACTTTTAAAAATACACATAAAACCCTGGATGGGAGTTTTTATGCTTGGATGAAGTGAAACAGTTGGTTCATTGTTAAAGGAGAAATGAAATGCAGCTGGCGTTTTCGACAACGTGTTGAAGTAGTGTTTAGAGACTGGTTACGCGGCGTGCCTGTGGTCTGTTATGGTCCCAAACAGATTTCAATTTAGATCATGGATTCAAATGAATCTGGTGGGCCGAATAAGAACCCATGTGCTGTATGTCCGGCTGAAGACATACTAAGGTTTACTATTCAGTGACTACAGGGACTTCAATGCAACCTGGCTGAGCTATGCATACACAGTGCATTACCAGAATGTGAGCGGTGCACAGTCCTGTTTTAATCAATGTCATTAAGCTGAGCTTATCTTAGAGCCTCTTAAAAGTTTTTAACATCTGTAGAGTTTAAACTTTTTCAGCTTCAGAACATCGGGATAGCACGTGTCTCAATTACACTTTCCTCTTTCCTCCGTTTCTTAGTGTAATACTTATTGGTGACTAATTTACAGTCAAACGTTGACAGACATTTTACAAAAAAAAACTGTTCAACTTTTGATGAAAAGTTCTAGGCCATCAGCACACACTTAAACGTACTGGACACTGAATGTTGTGGCTCCCAAGGTGGTTTGATTTTTTGTTGAAAGAACAAAGTGTCTTATAATACCACTGCACAGAAAAAACCTGTGATTAAACATAACAACTAAATTGAACGAGCCCATTAAAGGTCAGAGTGAATACTGCACTGACACGTTTACAATAAGTACGATATTTTAAGCAGTTTTCATTCAATCTGTAAACCCCCTTGAATGAGAAAGGGTTACAAGTCACAGTGAAAAAATCTGCTTCAATCTTGTAGAGGGGCGTGGTGAGGACTGTGGCCACATGTACCTGGAACCCAAACAGGTCCTGCAAAGAGGAGAGAAGATTTGCAGTATTAAACCTTGATTCAATTTAGACTGTTAAATATGAAGTGATTAAGTAGTCAAGTCTCATATTTGGTTTTGATTCTCATTAAATCAGGGAGTAAATAGAAGTCCACATTACTGTCTACATACAGTAAGAAGCTCCTACACTACTACACATACCTTTGGGGTGCCAAACTCATTGTAGGTAATGGGCCACATTACCCACTTTCCTATGTCAAATTGGCTGGACTCCTCATAAATGTGTTTAATTTATTGTCCTTAATCTTAAACTTACATTCTAAAAGAACAAACTGGGCCCCTTTCCCAAAATCGTCTTAGTGTTAAGATGGTCTTAACTGGTAGAGAGAGAGTGTTCAGTGTGATGCTCGCTCTACCACTTAGGAATCATCATTGAGCTGAGATGCTTTTGGAAAACGCAGCCCTGATTGAACAAATACTACCTACAAAACATTTTATGAGGGTCAGACAAAAGTCAGTGCAGTGTTAAATACTGAGCATGTCATCTTTTACACAAGGCCTTTTAGGAAAGCCATGCATGCATAGAAGCACATCAACCGAAGGTTTTAATTAAAAATGTAAACGCTGCACCGTCCTGTTTTAATCAGTGTTATTAAGCTGTAATTAGTGTCCAAGTAATAAGCTAAGAAAATCTAACTGATCTTAATTTTGTTCTGCAAGGTTATTTATCGATACACCTTATATGAACAGGGTTGTTAGGAAAAACAGTAGATAAAGCTGAGCCTGTTCATAGTCGACAAACGTCACCTCCTTACAGTGAAACTGTCATTAAACATAACAACTAAGGCCATTGAAGGTCAGAGTGAATATCATGCAGTGCAGTAAAAGAAAGACCACAAACCTGGTTGACCAGATAGCACTGCAGAAGAAAAGGATGGTGTACAGAGTTAGCCTTTGATTCAACTTTGCATTGTAAAATTGAATAAATAAGCAGTGACAACTCGGATGACTTCTGGTGTGACGTGGCATAGAATAGATGTGTGCTTAGAGTGAAACCTCTAGTGTGAAATCGTAGTTTCACTGGATGCAGAGAAAGCCTTTGATCGAGTCGAATGGAACTACCTTTTTTCAACTTTGTACAAATTTGGGTTTGGGAACAAATGTATCTCTTGGATAAAACTGTTATTACTTCCCTAGGAGTCCACACTAATGATATATATCCACTCTGATTATTTCTCGTTGTCATGCGGGACTAGGCAAGGATGCCCTTTGTCCCATTTATTGTTTGCCATCACTATAGAACCTTTGTCGATCGCCTTGAAATCTCTTCCATCTTTCCAGGGGATCTCTCGTGCAGGTATCGAATTGAAATTATCATTATACGCCGATGACTTGTTACTGTACGTGACTGATCCAGTGAGCTCCCTTCCTCCAATTATTTCGCTTCTGAAGAGGTTTGGCTCGTTTTCAGGTTATAAAGTGAACGTACAGAAAAGCGAATGTTTCCCGGTGAACTCACTTGCATTATCAGTCAATCAGTCTGCTGTTCCCTTTCAATTCGCTTTGACCGGGTTCAAATATTTAGGGATTCATGTATCTCGAACTTTGCCCTCTCTCTTTCACTCTAATTTTTCTTTTTTAATTAATAGATTTAAACAGGATTTACAGAGATGGAATTCTCTTCCTCCATCATTGATCGCTAGAATAAATGTTATAAAAATGAATGTTAGGCCTAAATTTCTTTTTCTTGTTTCAAACTATTCCTCTTTTTTGTCGAAAAAGTTCTTTAAGAATCTGGATCAGCTTATTACCTCCTTTATATGGGATGGAAGTGTTCATAGAGTGAGAAAATCACTATTAGAGAGATTTAAATTTGATGGGGGGGCTGGCTCTTCCGAATTTCTTGTTCTATTACTGGTCAGCGACATTCAAAAGGCCCTTTGTTGGCTTCGATCTCTGGAATTGCTGTGGTGTAGATTAGAGACTTGCACTTGTTCTCCATCCTCTCCGCTCGCACTTCTCACTTCTTCCTTACCACTCAACCTGACAAATTCTACGTACAGTCTGTTTGCGCTGTCTACCCTGCGAATCTGGTCTCAATTTAGACGTCATTTTAAGACCACGTCTCCTCCTTTATCGAGGCCTATATTGGAATATCATCTATTTCCTCCTGCTCTGACTGACACAGCTTTTAATATATGGCATGAGAGAGGTATCAGATCTTTTTGTGACCTTTGTAAGGATGTTACTTTTTACAGTTTTGCTCAATTAGCTGCAGATTTTAATTTACGCCCATCTCATTTGATTAGATATTTACCACTCAGACACTGTGTCTCTTCCCTTTTTCCAAATTATACATGTTTTCCCATCACACAATCATGGGATGACCTTTTGAATTGGAACCCCTTTGAGAAATCTATTATATCTAAGATTTACTTGCATATCATGGCTTTAGATCAACACTCTTACTAAAATTAAAAGTGCTTGGGAACATGAGCTAGGTACTGCTTTCACAGGGCAATGGTGGGACAACACCATAAACAAAGTACGTTCAAGTTCGTTTTGTGCAAGACTTCAGTTGATTCAGTTCAAGTTCAAGGTATTACATAGAATCCATCTATCTAAGTCCCAGCTATCCAGATATTATCCGAATGCAGTCAATGGTCAATGTGATAAAGTCACATGTTCTTTTTTTGTCCTTCTTTACATAAATTTGGTCTAAATATTTTAAGATTATGACAAAGGTTTAGGCACCAACATTAATAAGAACCCTTTCGTTGTGGATTGTCCACTGATTTCCCTTTGCTCAACAGAGCTCAGTTGGATATTATAGCATTTACGTCTCTATTGGCAAAACGCCGCATATTGCTACTATGGAAGTCTTCAAAACCCCCTTCCATTTCAACGTGGCTCTGGGATGTCATGCATTATCTTACTATGGAAAAGATAAGGTCCACCTTGAAAGGCAATACTGCAACATTTTGTTCCAAATGGAATCCTTTTTAAAATTACTTTAATTCACTTTGGGTTGTGCCAGCAGACTGAGGGGATTTATTTATTTTTAATTAATTCATTAATTTCTTATTTTCTTTTAAATCTAATTGGAATATATATTTTCTGTAATCATGATTATGCAATTTCTAGTTATAATTTGTCTGTTGTGTGTGTGTGAGAGAGAGAGTACATCTCTTTGTGGAAAATAATAAAAAAAAATTTAGGAAGTTTCTGAATGTGTAGAACTTCTGGATATGTCTGTTTTCCTTTTATACCTCAATAAAAACACAAGGAAAAAACAAACAAACAAACAAAAAACTGCACATAAATAAGCACTTTTCAATCTGTAAGTGTCCTGGTTTCAGAAAGTGTTTCATATCATGGTGAAAATGATGTAGAGTGGGGTGCTGAGGACTGTGGACACATACCTGGCATCGAAGCAGCACCTGCAAAGAGGAGAGAAGATTTGAAGCATTAAACCTCGATTCAGTTTAGACTGTTACATACGAAATGATTAAGTAGTCAAGTCTCATATTTTGCTTTGACTCCAATTTTTTTTTCATGCTGGAGTAAATAGGTCCACATTTCTGTCTACAGACAGTAAGAAGCTTTCGTCAGCGTCATTTTAGGTGATGGGCCACATTACACACTGTCCAAATTGGCTGGACCCGTGTCAGATTTAGCCGACCAGTAGCGCATCAGATTTAAATCCTGTTGAAAACGTGTTTGGGAGTATGTGAAGAAAAATCGTTCCAAATCTTCCTCCTTCAGATTATTAAAAACACTATGAAAGCGTGACAAATCAGTATTATTGTTTATTAGAAGCTGTACTTTGTGAGGACCTGTGGTGGCTTCTCTGATTGATGGGTACTGAAAGAAATTAGGTGTTGGAAAACAAAAGGCTGCTGTTTTTTTTTTAAATACATTGTTGTTTTATGATTAATTTGAGGATATCTGCATAATCTTGGGCCAGAGTGCAGAGCCAGTCGTGCCTTTTTTGGTTGTCCTTTATCATTTGGTGTACCCATAGCAGTACGCATACCACAGTTTGGGGACCACTGCTCTCGATGATACGCCTGAAGCAGCTCACTAATAAGTGAAGTACACACTAAACATTATTGTGTTTTAGTGCAGTACATTACAAGTTTGTTACTCAGTATTAAATCTACTGTATGAATGGTTCAAAGCGACTATGCAGCTGTAATGGAGTATTACTGTAAATTGTCATAAATGTGCCACAGATGCTTCATGTACATGCAAAGTGTCACCATTTATCTGTTCAAATAAGAGAAAAAGGATCAGAGCACCTGGAGAGTGAGCAAAAGGAGGAGGGCCGAGGCCTGCAGAGGAGAAAAAGATGTCGAACGTTAGGCCTTGATTCAATTTTGAGTTTTACATAAATAATCAGTAAAAAGGATAAATAAGCAGTGAGTAAGGAAGGGGGCAACAAAAGGCTGGTAAAGTTGTGTAATGCTAAAAAAACATCTGGTGGTTAATTTGCAACAGGTTATATATGTATTTTAAAAAGAGCATCTCAGAGAGGTGGAGTCCTTCATTAATTACAATTAATGAATAATGTTTCTCAACATAAAATAGCAAAGACCTTTAGCTTTTCATCGTCTACAGTACATAATAACATTAAAAGATTCAGAGAAATCACTGCATGGGCTCAGAAACACTTCTGACAGCCACTGTCTGTGGAAACAGTTTGTCGCTACATCCACATATGCAAGTTAAAAATCTAAAATCTAAAGAAAAAAAAAACAAATATAAACAGGATCCAGAAATGCTGCCACCTTCTCTGGGCCCAAGCTCATCTAAAATGAACTGAGGGGAAGTGGAATGATTAAATTGTGGCCACGAGTTAGTAAAGCGTGGTAACGAGATCCTAATGCGTGGCCATGACTAAGCTGTGATCTTGTTCCCATGCCTTGCTAAGTCATGGCCACGACATAATCATCTCATTCCCATGCCTTACTAAGTCGCGACCACGCATTAGGATCTCGTTCCCATGCTTTACTAAGTCGAGGCCACAACTTAATCATCTCATTCCCATGCCTTACTAAGTCGCGGCCATGCATTAGGATCTCTTTCCCACGCCTTACTAAGTCATGGCCACAACTTAATCATCGTGAGTATGTGTAATAGTTTACAGTGTTTTTGAAGTAATACTAAGTAATACTACAAAATACTATTTTGAAAATTCCAAGAGTTGGCAGCCCCGGGATCATGTTACTCCGACACTTTTTCACAGTGCACCCTCCCACTGTCTGATCACCGGCGGCGTAGACGAGTTAGACTAACTAAAAATCCTGCAAACTCGAAACATTTCTTATTATGCCAAAGCAAGATTTCTTAGCTTGCTCCACTACCGTATGGGGGCAGCTGCGGCAGTGCTTGCACACGGTGGTGATGTCCGTGTGACTGTTCTCCCTCTTTAGGTTTGTGGGCAACCTGTGTGTCCTCTTCGTGGGGCTTGGTGACCACCATGGAGGTCAGTGGAGTCACAAACTTGTACTTAAGAGAGAGATCCAGGGCTTCTTTCTTGGCTGCTTCTTTCTCCTCTCCTTTAAGTGTCACTCTGAGACACAAATAGTGTTAACATTCACACACACCAATCGACAACAGCAATTCCAACAACTTTCCACTGCAGTGTGTAAACAAAGCTATAATAAAACAAAGAGTAGGCGCTCAACAACAAGTGCGTTTACATGCACTCAATAATCAGATCGAGATCGGATTTCTGCAGTTATCCGACTGTTCGAGTGGTCATGTAATCAGAGCTCAGTAGTCAGACTTGTCAGTGCTGTGAACTCTCATTTCTTTTGAATTTCTCAGTCTGTGTATGTGTGAAACAGACGGTGGTGCTGGAAATAAACAGGCAGCGTTGCTGTGAGATGCAGATAAACACTTTAGGACGCTGAAACCAAACAGGCAGCACGGCGGCGCATGCTGTCGCCTCACAGTAAGAAGGGCCTGGGTTCGATTCCCCAGCCGGGTGACCAAAGTCATGTGTGGAGTTTGCATGTTCTCCCCGTGTCTGCGTGGGTTTCCTCTGGGTTCTCCGGTTTCCCCCCCACAGTCCAAAGACATGCAGTCAGGCCAAATAGACATGGCAAATTGCCCCTGGGTGTGAGTGACTGTCTGTGTCTGTCTGCCCTGCGATGGACTGGCGACCTGTCCAGGGTGTATCCTACCTCCCGCCTAATGACAGCTGGGATAGGCTCCAGCACCCCCCGCAACCCAGAAGGAGAAGCGGCTTGGAAGATGGGTGAAACCAAACACGAAATAAAGGATTTAAATATTCTTCGTCTTCTAGATGGTATGTGTTCATATCTGACGCGATGTTTAAATAAAGCCTGCAGCATGAAGTGTGTTACGTCTACGTCACGTCTTCTTCTCGGAGTTAATTACCTGGTTGCAAAGCAGAAATCTGATTACTGTCTGACTCCTGTAGACCGAGAGTTTTCCCTGTATCTGATTAAATGCATGTAAACTCGTTAATTGGATTACTGACAGAATCAGATTCTCTGCAGTTTTCAGATTATTAAGTGCATGTGAACACACATTGATATAAATAGGTAAACATTTCCAAATCTCATACCAGTCTCTCCGTACTTCATCCTTCCAGTGCTCAGCAAGCCTGACCATCATTACACCTTGAGCTTAAACTCTGATGTGAAGCATAATCTACCAGTCATTCTGAAATGTGTACAGGTTGGCCCGTGCCTGGTGACAGTTATCTTAGTGAACAGCCCCCAGTGAAGCTAAAAACTCCCCGTAAACTGTAGGAAGACACTGACCTGCTAATTGATATTCCACTATTAATATCACATTTAGTCTAACTGGAATTCTTCCGGAATCGTGGCTGTTTAGCTGCACTGGTTAAAAAAAGCTCAGGAAGCTTTGAGGCAGGCACATATGACATCTGTACAGAAGCTGCACCATTTCAGCAATTTTGGTATAATTTAGTGTAATTCAGTCCGAGGCTAAAGAATGCAGTGCTGTGCTACAGGATAATCTATGCCACCATGATTGAATATCATTTTTATGACAGAACGCGTAAAAATAATGTCCATTTATAAGATAAGATAAGATAATCCTTTATTAGTCCCACAGCGGGGAAATTCACAGTAGAAAAACTGTAAAAAAGTCTGCACTAAACATTCTAAAATATAATATAGAAAACAGAGTAAACAAGCACACTGATGTTTGCACTCACTCTTTCTCCAGTCGTTGTTTCACCGTGAGGTAAGCCCAGAGTCGCTGGATGTTTTCATGTTCAGGCAACCCAGCGAGGTCTTTCACTGACACAGAATCCTCATATTTCACTTCATTGCTTTTCTGCAAAGAGTGAAACGTTTGAAGAGACCACAGCCATCCAAGTGTGACAGCAATGTTGGGGTCAACGGTCTTTAGTAGGTCTTACTGAGACTGCGATGACCTCTGCTTGGAAAGTCTCCAGGCTGTTGTCTGTGATCTGTCCACAAACTACAATCTCTGAGCCGTTGTAGTAGTGGCTGAATCTGGTCTGGGTGAGATTTCCTACTCCAGTATAGCTCAGCTGGACATTAGTTAAGAGGGGAGTGGCCACCTCTTCATAGAACCCCTGCAAAACATGAAGACAGCACTGGAGCTCCAGGGACCCAGCATAGCAAAGGAACATGACACGGCTGTCACATTTATTGACATGTCAAACCACATCTTCATCCCACCTGTAGCTGTAGGTCAGCGTCTGAGTCCTCATAGATCCTGCGGGCAAGTCCATTATTTTCCAGAGCCATTTTCTCCAGGAAATCGAAGTTGACATCAAATCCGAAGCCCAGACAGTACAGAGGAAACTTCCCCCCGATGGCCTCTTTCACATTGGCCTGAATCCTCATTATGTTGGTTTCACCTGTGGGACGCAGAGCAGTGGAGGTTTTACTTTGCCTTATTGTGAAGCTAAGCAGACTACAGTGGTACCAGGAATATTACTGCCTGACACACTAAACAACAAAGGGCTTTTATTCTGACATGGGCTTCATACTGCATCATAAAGAAGACCCTTAAAGTGGGTCTTGGGCAGCGCCCAAGGATATAGGATATTAGCCCTTTCACAAATATTCAAAAAATGTGTTTTTCGAGTCATTTCTAGGCTGATTTAGTTTACTAAGTGGTGTGACCACTCAAAAAACGTGGTCAACGTGACATGTTAAAAAAGAAATAAATAAGAAGAAGAAGAAGAAGAAAAACTAGAAGAAGAAAAAGAAGAAGAATTGTATTATTTATGTGTTGAAAAAATGTTTAACCTTGAGTTCTAGGACGGATTTATACAGGTGTGCAAAAGTACAACAGCTAGTTTTTTGTATTTAGTTATAATACATTTTTTAAAATTAAAATGTGGTTGCACTACTTGACCTTTTTTGGGAGGTAAAATTGTTGATCTTTTTTTTTAAATGAATTTATACCATTCTGAAAGCTGTGAAATTTTTAATTTGAATAAATTTAAATTTAGAATTTCTAACGTTCTTATTTTGAAACTGTATGTTCTGTGCATTTGAGGAAGGGTGGAGTGGAGGCGTTGTTGATTACATGATCTACTCAATTTACGTCATTTTCAGTCAGCATGTCTGTGTGATATTCTCAAAAACATCTGACCATCAGCTTTACATTAGCGCTAGCGTCTCAGAAGCAGTGGCTACCGCAGTTCAGCGAAGGAACGGGGCTCTGAAATGTAAATAGGATAGAATTTACCAGCAGAATATTAATTAATTAATCCTTATTAGCCCCATAATGGGGAGATTTCACCTCCGCATTTAACCCATCCGTGAAGTGAAACACCACATACACACTAGTGAGTGCACACACACACACACACTAGGGGGCAGTGAGCACACTTGCCCGGAGCGGTGGGCAGCCCTATCCGCAGCGCCCGGGGAGCAGTTGGGGGTTAGGTGTCTTGCTCAAGGACACCTCAGTCATGTGCTGTCGGCTCTGGGGATCGAACCGACGACCTTCTGGTCACGAGGCTGGAACCCTGACCTCCAGCCCACGACTGCCCCAATATCACTATTACATCTCTCAGCACTCTGCTGGAGTTCACCTAGTGACTCTTACCCCATTGGCTTTGTGTTGTCTGGGTGTTTCACTGTGGACCCTTACAAGCACATCACAATTAGTAGGTGTTCCTGTGATCTGTGTGCAACATCAGCTGCTGCCATAGTTAACCGACCCTTAATTTCAGACACATTGGGACCATATATTGTGGCCACATTAAGACGTTTTACACTCCGTCGTCTCATTTACATACACCTGTGTGTATCAGTGCTTTTGTACCTGCTGTGGGGTCTCCATCCGTCAGCAGGATGAGGATGGAGGCGGAGCCTTCTCTCGGGTGTCTCTTGATCATTTCCACGCCCTTCAGCACTGCCTCGTTGATGTCGGTGGCTGAGGGAGAAATATCAGCACTCAAAACAAATACAAACTAAGACTAACATTCACCCTTTTTAACTCAAGTCATAGTTATTTCTGACTCGTAGAAATTCTGCAAAAAGTATGCATTTTAAACTTTGAACTCTGTGATGGGTGTGGCCTCGGGTGGGCTGCTTAGCAACTGTTGCTATCTGCCATTGCATCAAGCCTTCGGTACATTATCAGCACCCATCATGCTACATGGATGAGCATCATTGCTGTTGGAACAAAACCTTGTATCTCCAGAAAGGACAGTTTACAGGAGAAGGAGAAAAATGTTTTTAACTTTTAGTGGATGTCAGTGGAGAAATGATTTATTCTCAATCCTTTTGGACCATTTGTGTTGGACAAATCATCATGACATTGTGACGCAATATAAAGGGTAGCTAACCATTCCAGATAGGGATAAAAAATGAAAAACAACAAAACTGAAGATATAAGGTTTTGTCTGACAATGCCTATATATATATATATATATATATATATATACATACATATACATTCACTGGCCACTTTATTAGATAGTAAAAGGTTGGACCCCTTTCTCCTTCAGAACAGTCTTAATTCTTCGTGTCAGACTTTCAACAAGGTGTTGGAAACGTTCCTCAGAGATTCTGGTTGGTTATTTGAGTTCCTGTTGTCTTTCTATCATCTGGAACCAGTCTGCCCATTCTCCTCTGACCTCTCACATCAACAAGGCATTTTCGTCCACACAACTGACCGCTCACTGGATGTTTCCTCTTTTTTGGACCGTTCTCTGTAAACCCTAGAGATGGTTGTGAGTGAAAATCCCAGCAGATCAGCAGTTTCTGAAATACTCAGACCAGCCCGTCTGGCACCAACAACCACGCCACGTTCAAAGTCCCTTAAATCCCCTTTCTTCCCCGTTCTGATGCTCGGTCTGCACTTCAGCAAGTTGTCTTGACCACCTCTACAGGCCTAAATGCAGTGAGTTGCAGCCGTGTGATTGGCTGATTAGCTATTTGTGTTAACAAGCACCTGAACTGTACCTAATAATGTGCGCATATCATCACTGACTCATATGGGCCACATGCAGCAAACGTGGCTGCACGTGTGTTAGTGTAAGTGATTTGGGTATGTTTTTGCTTTTATTCCAGTTACGTGCCACTAGAAACAGTAAAAATCATTCTAATGATTCATATGATCTGCTTCACTGTCGTGTTGTGTTGGCCAGACTGTACAGCTTGCTGTCCTCGTAATCAAGCTAATCAGAACAGCTGACACCCTTGAAATAAGCTTGGTCACCCCTAATGCCAACTCGGACGTCAAAATCAATAATGTGAACCAAAAAATTTACATTGGTGTGGATTCATTCCATATATTATGGTTTAGGTGTCTTCTGGACGCAGAATTAGGATAATGTGATGCACAGTGAGTGTGCACTGATTTGTTTGTTTGTTTGTTTGTTGTATCCAGAAACCAATTAAGTAAATGACAATGGTTCACTACTTTTTGCATAATTATTGATGATAATTATTTAAAAAGACTTTGACTTGCTCACGATCAAATATAAAAGCCGTCTTACCTCCTCGATCTCGAATCTGCTTCACAAAGTTCTTTGCCTGCTCTAGGTTCTTCTCTGTGCCCTGGAGAAGTTCAGGTTTCCAAACATCTACTTGACTGTCGAAGGTGATCAGCCCAAAGGTGTCGTCACTAGTAAGATCTCCCAAAATCTTAAGCATCGCCAACCGGGTCTGCCGAGGAAAACTTTCTAGTCATGTAGTGACACTTTTACATTGACAGGACCGAATCCCTCATGAAACCATGTCAGTTCAAGTTCTGTGGACATTAATACACAAAACTGTAAACAAGCACTGGATCTATTTAAAGCTGCACCTGCTGCATTTTCCGGCCGTACATGGAGCCACTTCGGTCGATGATGAAGACCACATTTTTTGGGATTCGCTGGACATTCGTCGGTGAGAAGTAGTGGACAAAATAGCCGTCTGCTATCTGTTAGGGAGGAAAGAATAAACTGGAAAAGGGAAGAACGCCTCAAAGTAATGGGTCAACTTTTCGAGCTGTCAGTTTTGCAGATTTTCTCAGTGTAAATAAGTGAACACACCCTCTACAGAGAACACACTTCTGCACATTTCAATACACACTTACTGCTTATTTGCTGAATTTAACATATTAACATATTGTTTGTATTGTTATATTTAATACATGGTTGCTGTTGGAAGAAAACCTTGTATCTCCGTTTTTGGCTTTTTTCAGTTTTTGACATAATTTGAAAGTATCTGTTACTCTTTACATTGTTTGTAAATTTTATGATGAACGGCCTAAAAGAAATGACCCAAAGTAAAGTAAAGTCACTATTTTGGAGATACAAAGTTTTCTTCTGACAGCAGTGATTTATTAAGTTGTATATGCTGTATTGTTTTTTTTTCCAATATGTTAACCTCAGCAAATAAATAGAAATTTTGCAAAAAAATTGACGTATTTAAGTGTGTTTCACTTAGAACATCCACAAAATGTAATTTGACTTGGGGTGTTCAAACTTTTGCCTACAACTGCACATCAGGCTGCAACCTGCTGCTTATAGTATATTTAACACATATTTCATATTTAAAATATCTAATATTTTGAAATAGTGTTTATTATTTATCAGACAGATAATGCCATACATTACAGATTGTGTACATTTATTATAAACTTACAAAAGCATCTTAAAGTTTATTGAAAACTGTAGGCATTTCTACTACTGGAAAACAGGAGACATGAAGGTTAAAAGTGACCAAAAATATTTAGCGGTGAACACTACTAAGCCTGTCCGAAGCTTTTGGTCAGATCATTACTTCTTACAGATTTACTTTATTGTACAGTGCAGTACCTGCAGTTCTCCACTGGGGTTTAATCTCTCTACATCATAGGTTATGATCAGGTCTCCATTCAGGCCACTTTCTGCACAGCCTTCACACTTGGTCTGCTGCTCACGAGTCGGGTAGAAGGCCACCCACACCTGAAATAAGACACTGAATGATTAAAGCTCCCCTTTTTTCCATTGAATCAGCTACGCATATGTTTTATGGTGCGTATGTAACATACTGTACATGTAGTTACACATATTCAGTTTTGTATTGTCTTGTACTGCTCAGTTGTAAATAGCCAAATCAGAAATTGCTGTTTTGCCTTATAATTGATATATACTGTAGATTGAACTGTATACAGTGAGGGGAAACACTAATTATTAATGCTGCAAAAAGTGTATTTGCATACGCCATAACAAAAGCCTGCCATTGATTTGGAAGCAGCAATCATGGGCCTCTTTTCCACTGCAGGGCCGAACGTTTCTGAGCTCCGAGGGTAACAGTGGCGTTTCCACATGGACGCGGTGTATAAGTGTATAAAAGTGTATATTTGTCCTTGAACGTCATAATTTGATACTTGAACTTAAATGAATCAGTGAAACATCATTATGGTGTGGAACTCGCCTCATTGCCCGATCGTGTAGTGGTTACAGCTTTGGCCAGCTCGTTGGTGTTCAGTCCTCCTTTCACTTCTAGCAGGGAAATGTCTGGACCCTCTTTAATGTGCACGTCAACCTGTCAGAGATGAAAACCCAAAACATAAGGCTAAGGCTACGGTTAGGACGGCAGCTTCACACCTTTTTCCTCGCATTACACTAATTTTGCTGTTTGAAATAAAAATGAAATATGAAAATAAATCTCTATTGTCCTGTCTTCTGGCGGAGAAGATTCTCTAGCAAGCATTTCTAGGCTTTTAATACTCTTTCCACTGCCCCGTGACCCGTATTACTTGGAGAAGTTATTCAAACAAGAGTTAATATTTAATAACTTATTCGGTTTCCTTGTAACTGCAGCGAGACACAGTGCAGAGGAAAATAGCAAGCAAAAGTAGAATGTCACAAAAAGCTGAACACTTGTTTAGCTCATATAAACCTAATCTAAAGAAAGAAAAAGAAATGATAAAGAATTTTCTAGTTCTGACTGTCTCACATTTACATAATACAAGCGCAGTTTTCACAAGTATCCCGACGTTCACGGTGCTTTCTTATTTGGAATTTGTTCTTAGGTAAGAACAGAATCTAGACACACTCAAGAGCACAAAGGTGAGAACAGCTTTATGAACATGTGATGAACCTGACAGTAGACCTTTCTCAGTAACACATTAAGAAAACACTTATGAAGATGCAGGTGAATGGGGCCTATTGATCATTCAGGCAAATCGGATCCAATGTACTGTATCTACATGTGTGCACCTCTTATATTGGCTATTTAGGTCGTTCTGTCTCAGAACACTGAGATTACACAACATGCAGGGTTAAGAGTCACTTGGCCAAAAGACCCAAGCTGAAAATTCAATACCCATATTTGGACCAGCTGCTGCCATTCTAAGATAAATCTACTCAGAAACAACCGAAACTTCACAAAGCAGAACTGTCACGTACCCAAAACATGGCAATTAACATATTACTGAACTATTGAACAGACAGTGCTTTCAGAAAAATATCAACAACTGTGACATTCAGCCCCAAGGATATAATAAACACAGACCACCTGTCATGAGATGGATTCAGTGGCCCCAGCCCAGCCAAGTATTTTACATTAGATTCATTAACCTATTGCACGACATGGAAAGTGGAGCTTTCAGTCCAAATGATGAATCGGCTGTGGTGCGTGAAATCAAGCGCCAATAAATAACTCAGTAAAATGCCCTTGTTTTATGATCTGATTTGATGTACACAGCTTTAACAAATAGGGGTCCATATAAAAGTACACACAAAGTTTGTCGTAAGAGTCGTGCGAGTTTGTGCTGCCAGAACTTTGCAGTATATCATTTCATGTCAGCACAACTTGGTGACTGTCAAAGAAACTGTAGCCTGACCAAGACCTGCCTACTATAACAGGAAAGGTCATTTGCCTGAAGGCAGGCCAACAACAGACCACTGTTACATTACCTTGAAATCTGCTACAGGCTGCATCGGTTGGGCGTTGATGAGTAGCTGATATTTGCCAAGGCGTCGAATTAGCAGCTCCTCATAGGTCAGTTCGAAGGTCACTTTACTGAAAGCAGCCACCGTCACTGAGGTCTTAAACTCCTCCAGAGTCCTTCCTACTGAGCTGGAACAGAAGGACATGATGGTTGTCAGTCTTGATATCTATAACTGCAAACTGGGGCTAATTCAACTACTGTGGTAGTTCAGTTTCCACCTGAGCTCTGGATAATGTGGGTGCTGGTTCTGAGATCAGTGAAGCCATCTGAGGAGAACGTTTGATTGGGTAAAGCAGGATCTCCTCAGGAGCCTGAGTGATGGAATTAGCTGTGTTTAAGTCTGTATGACGGTACCTGACCATCCCAGCGCTTTCTCCCCGAGACACTGCCTGACTGTACTGCCGCTGAGCCTCTTCTTTCTTCTTCACAACTCCATCATACGTCTTCCCCTCCATGGTCCTGAGAGACAGACGAGTTTATAGACACTGTAATTGTACACAACCTTAATAGTTAGACGATGTTAAATAAGACCGAGGAATAAGAATAAAGCTTAATCTGTTCAACGTATCGACTCACATTCTGAACTTGCTGATGAAAGCGTTCTTGGGAATCTTGACCTGGAAATGGACTTCTTTGGACTCATTGAGTCGGTTTGCCACGCGGCTCGTGATGACTGTGACGGCGTAGCGGCTGGTGACCGTGGAGTTTATGTGGAAGCTGTAGATGTCAATGTCTCGCCTCTGCGGTGGGGAAAGCAGTACATGGTAAACGGTAATGATGCCTGTTGTCAGCTACTGTGTAACTAAAATTCCTTGTTTGTGGAAAACGTACTTGGCCAATAAAGGCTGATCCTGGTGTAGACGAATATTACACTCTGTGCTCTGTGTGTACCTAAATTAATATTCCTGTAATGATCACTTGCTTGTCTATATTATTGATTATTGTTGCCCAGTAACTCATAAAACAAGCACCAAAACACCACATTTAGACAATATTACACTCAGCCCTGATGGTTTAGAACCGCCAACCTCACCGTTTTTATGTTTTCACCGTTTTTATTCTAAAATGCTACAATATTAAAGCGAAAACTGGAAATGATGGAAATTCACAGAATTTCTGCGGTTCTCAGTTACATTAAATTAGCCTGAGATAATGGGAATGTTTACAGCTTGGTTCAGGTCCCATTTCTTGCCTCATCCAGAAACGTGGAAAAACAGCTCAAACAAATCTATCGGAGTGGACCTTCACCTCAGACTCGGTCAACTGTTTGATTGATTTTGTATATTTATACAGAACTGTGTGAAAGTCTGAGGCACCCAAGACACATTTTCAAAATCTATTTATTTGTGTAGTCTGTGTTTATTTGCTGAGAAAATATTAATATTTGAATAAACAAAATGTATAGAATATTAATTAATAATGATTTTATATATATATATATATATATATATGAAGGTGTCAAGGAAAAATATAGACTTGTTACTTTTTATTTTTTTCTGTTTATTTGAATTATGAATAATGTATATTGTGATAAACTCACTGGTCAACTGGTTAAAATATGTTTTGATGCCTAAAACTTTCGAACAGCACTGTATATTGTGGAATCTTTTCCACGGCAAGATTTCATCTAATAATATAACTGCAGTATGTATAATAATGTAGGATTACAATAATAAATGACGATGTATGTCGTGTCAGTACAGATGGAGAAATTTGTTATTTGTTCACAACTGAAAGAGATTAAATAACCCAGAGGAAAGTTCTATTGCTCTGATGTTGCTCTTTTGTGGCTTAAGACAATTCGTTGTGATTCTCCTAAAACTCATCAGGAGAAATAGGAGGCATGAGATACTTCTCCCCCAAATACACACTGTGCTAGTTATTCACAGTGTCGAAACTGAGAGGACTCCTGTCTTTAATTCAGTCGCAAGTGGTATCTTGGCTAATCTGAGCGACTGTATTGCGAGCTAGACTAAAATTCAAGAGGAGACACAAGACAGCGCTGGGCTTTAAATGTAAATGTTCATTTAAAAAATGATTGCTTCTTTATACAAAGTGAGTTTTTTACCTATTAAAAAGTTTCGTGTATCTCTTTTTTCTTTTTTTTTTTCCCAGTCCGGTTGCAAATTTGTCGTACCCTGTTTTATGGGATGAAAAGTCTCAGCAGTGCTGAGTGTAAGAGCATCAGTGAATTGACTGTAGAACATTTAACGACTTGGCATTTAATGTGTTAATAAGGCAGCAACTCCACTGAAACCGATTATTCTAGCACTAAAACTAAAAACGCTGCTGGTATTGATTATAATAAATAAAATCCATTCACTTATTTTCTAGCTGGATCACTCCTAATTTTATAAGCAGTCTAAAAGGAGTTTAACTTTTAAACGTTAGTTTTAAAGTGCAAGGCTTCTTAAAGGTTTTTTTAAAAGGCATCAATGAACTATGAACACTTTATTCTTTTCTAAAACATTTCCAAAACATTAATAATTGTATTGCAGTAAAAGAAAAAAACAAAGCATTTAGCCCACCACCACCCCCCCCCCCCCCCCCCCAACCTTCAACAGACTCACGGACACATCCAGACATTCCTTTCTTACTTACATAACTGCACAATAACTGTCATACTGCTGTGTTTCTCATATAATTAATAAGCTGGAGGAAGTGGACGTTCAAAGCGGATTAAGGGTCCGCAGTGTTTGCAGCAGCCAAGAGGACTTCACTTAACTAGGACTGCACACTCTAATCACTCTAATCTTGATTTAATGAACACATGGACTTTAACTCTGCTGATTATTGCTGCTTGGGACAGAATTCCTGGTGTGTTTTCCAAACTCAGAGTGCAGACACACACGCCAGAATTAACACTGCTGATCAGCTTGTAAGATAAATAAAATATATTTAAATTATTGGAAAGATATAGTGATATTGTATAGTGATACCTACAAAAAAACATCTTTTACTTAAGAGTGTTTAACTATGTAAGAATCTTGTGGATTCTTGCGGGAATATCCCTGCTCTGACACTCATTACCGTAATGTAATATATTTAGATTATTATTATTACATTGACTGACTGTTAATGAAGGTCAGCAGTCAGCCAATGATTTTATTTTAGCTTCTGCCACTGTTACAATATACATCATCAATGCATTTAATGTCGGTCAGTCAATTTCATAAATGTAAGTAACCAATATAATTACCTACTTTAGACCTACCTCCCTACTACGTTTTCTTATTACCTATTCTTATTACTTTTACTTTATACACACTCACCTACTTATATTTTTAATGAATAAAAATGGAGTATTGATCTCCCCTTAATGGTGTTATCAGATACACTAGGAGAGTTTTGGTTCTCTTGTTTATGAAATGTTGGGCTTCTAGTGAGCAATGAGGGGTAAACGAGGAAAAACCATTCACCCCTCACCACAAACGCTGCTGTGCGGAGATAGAATGGACAAGCTTCTTCATATGAAACAATCCTGCATCACTGACAGTGAGAAATGCCATCTAAACACTATAAAAACACTTTCTTATTGAAGAAGAGGAACAATTATGGCTTCTATGAAAAGAGATTAAGGCAGTATACATCCCATAGATCCGTACAGCCTCTTTTAGTCTTAAAATAGATCTGAAAGTTTAGATTTTTTGATTGCGTGATGTCTGAAGATATTGTTCTTTTCTTTTGTGCTAGTGAAGGTATTAAATATAGAAATGTAGAAAGCTCGATAAACTCCCGAGCTTTCGTTTTTGTGCTCTGGTTACTCCGCTGTTTTAGAGACATCATAAATCGACATTATCCAGAACCTGGAGCCGTGAGTAGCTCAGCTATTCTTCTAGTCTATTTTTTTGCCGCTTGTCCCAAATGATATGCCGCCAAAACCATGTTGAAAATGAAATTGTCACGCAAGCGTTCTGCTTAACCGGCCCAGTTGCTGACTGGGCTGCCATCAACAGAAACACATTTAAAAGAGAATAGAGTAAAATTACTCTAAAAATGGTCATTTCACATAAATAGTGCAAAAAAATTATATAGATATACGTTTCATTTGAATATACCATCCTGCACATGTCAAAGATTTTACAGCATGTTAGTTACCATGTCATCAGGGAGGTCAATAAAATGATAAGATTATGAGTGAATATTAAACATAACAAAATGTTATAGTATTTTGAAAAAGCAAAAATTCTAAAACAGTCCATCTTACACTGCACATACTACAAAAACCTGATTTTACTGTAGTATTAATTGCCAGTCTGGAATACCTTACCTTACAGCTGTATGGTCAATGAAAACATCAAAATTAGATTAGACCAGGGCTGCCCGAGTTATGGAGATATTTTAAATCGACCGGTCAGAAACTTACCCCAACCTCAGCCCCAAGCCAAAGACAAAACTCAAAAATTCATATGTCTTCTTTGTAGGTATTTTTAAGTATTATAGCATATTATATAATATGTTATATAGGTATTACTTTTAAAACGTATATATAGTTTTGCTTTTTTGGCCTGACCACTGATGACCAGGACTAGAAGATGGCAAACAAACTGAGAAGAGTGTGCAAAACTCATGTAGTGTGAGAGCTTAGATCCATGCTTTTTACCTTAAATAAAATGGACATTAACACATGCCACACTTGCGTTAAGCTGTCGTGCGGTTCAGATAGTAATTCTTTTATGCATTGAGGCCCGAAAAACAAAAACGCAGTAAAAAGTATTGATTTTATATGAACTTTGACCATCTCACAGGAATCAGCATGATTCTCAGCTTACATGAATCAGATCTACACCACACATACTGGTTCCCAACATCAGATGACCACTTCTTTCCTCTAAACATTTTGAAAGACTTGTCTTATTGACAGTATATAAACAGTGATGTGTGTAGAGCACTGGAAGCACTAAGAATATGCAGAAAATTACAAGTGAAACATCTCAGAACATCTGATGTAAAACAACCCATTGAAACAAGATTAGGTAGATATATGCATCGCACAGCATAACCAGTAAAGCACCATTGAAAAACAGGTCTCAGATCAGTCAAGAGCACCTGTGAACTGTAAACTGATCAAGCTTGGCTTTTCACCCTACCGTCTTTATTGGGGCAGCGGCAGCACCGACAAGTAAGAGCCCAAATAGAGTTATGCCAACCGAGGTGCGATCCATGGTGACCCACGCAGGACTGAAAGCTGCACAAACACATGCAAGCTTTTAAACAAACCTTGCAGACTCTGCCATTGGTCAGTACAGATAAAAGAAAGTCAACACCCTCCCAGTCATCAACCTCAGTCGAGTAAACACGACTGATGAAAGTTCCTGACTACATAACACGGTAACACTTCAGAGATGCCCTGGGGTAGATTTATCAAGTTAAGAGCTGCTAGTAAGCTGGCTGCTCATTACCACTTTACTACACAGGAGCTAGTCTGAACTAAGCATTTTTCAGAGCATTTTTCTTTTATTTGTGCACTGTACATCATAATCCTGTACATTTAGGTGCCTATTACAAAAATCTTGTTAGGCCTTAACCTGGCAATAGTGTGGAGTGCTGGAGAGCAAATTGACTGATGCGGTAATTCAAGCAGCCAGACAGGAATTATATAAAGCATTTCAGTGTGAACTGCAAGTCATGTTTAAATACAGCATCACAGACATCATTTCAAGTGAGGAGTGAGACGGACTCCTGGTGTTGTGTAGGAGTGTCTGTGTGGGTGTTTAGCTCATGGGTGTTGAGGAATCAGAGGGCTTGTGGAAAGAAACCGATTTAATTGGACACGGTCGATTTGTGTTTGCGTGGTTTGTATGAGCCAAACTTTAGTGTGTTACTGTTTTATTTATCCCTCCTTGATGAAATGTAACGAGTCCCTGAACAGTGATTTCAGGATCTGAAGGCAAGCACCTCAAACGGAAAACGGAGTCCTCGAGTATCCCTGCACATCTCAGCAGCTCAAGCTTAGTCTTTCTGAATATGTAGTTCGTTGGTATGTGAAGTGTTTTTAAATGTGGTGCTACTAGTGCACTGCGTCTGTGTCAAAACACTGGGAGACGTATTGTGTAGCGCATTTCATCCCATTTACATGTTTGTTTTTCATGTTTTGTGTGTTAACTGTTTTGAGAACACAACGTCTGAATGGACCACCCAGTTCGTTTAGGAGTGAATATGAGTTTATAGTGTTTTTGATGCATAAAAAGACACGACCAGAGATTCTCAGCCAAGTTCTCAGCAAGTTTATTCACTTTTGCAACTTCCATTCACTGAACCATGTAACTGCCGTCCTTTAGGACCTAAATTCAACTGCAGTACAGCTGAAATGAAATAGAAGTATGGGGCGGCTGGACTGGTAAACAGGAACAAAGATCAATTGAAATGTTTATTTCTGGACTCATTCTTTCCTATACATTCAGTGTACATAATCATAAATGAATAAAATCACGTCTGCTAGTGTTTAAATTATTGAGTAAATATTTAATACTGTGTTGGTCAAAACCAAAAAGATCATTCCAACGTTCATCCAGCCGACTCGAGCGGCTTCATTCAGTGGAGCAGTTTTAATCTACACCACTTGAAAGCAGAGTCTGGAAGACAGGGAGCTACAGCTACACCAGAATGAAATTAGAGAACTCCCCCGGCAGGACAGACTCGTATGGTACGAGCCAGCATCCAAGGACAGGCGCTGAAGAGCGTCGATAGTCAGTGGCATTGCTCCTACAACACAGAACACTTTCAGCTTAAAAACAGCAGCGATAAATTCTCCAGATGAGCCATTACGTCTTTATTTATTGTATTTACCAGCTCGCTTGCACTTGTTTATCCCCGAGGTTGATCAGTGATCCTGGTAATTCTTCATACTGAAGATTGGCTTTTCCTTCGCAGATCAGAGACAGACAGAGGTTACCAGTGTTGCTGAAGCAGTAATAAGCAGTACGACTGAATAAGAGAGAGTTCAGTACAGACATGACCACCTCATCCCAGTCATCCACGTCAGTCCGTTATTTAAGCTGAATGCAATCATTTTCCACTTTGGATTTCACAGAAATATAAAAGAGAAATATGATGTGGATTGGATGCACCGAGTTGAGGCAAATAAATGCAAAGAGAGCAGTGAATGTATTCATTAAGACATCAAGGAGTTTATGGGAAATACACTTTACTAACTTGGTACTCTAACATGTTTAGTGGGCAGTGTGAGGAAAGTGATTATTAGCTGTGCAGCTAATTGTAATGTTACAATTTTTAAAACTTAAAAAATGAAGTTTCGGGCTCCCTACTGGAGCAACCGTCTAAGCGTCTAATGATGTTGGGATAGCAGCAGTTCAAAAGGATGAGGTGGAGCTTCACAGGTCTCAGAGGAAGCCTGGGCTTGACTTCGCCCTCCTAGCACTGGTGTTATTGTGGCATTGGGGGAGGGGGGGGTCCTAACTAGTGAGTGGATGGGGGGGGAGTCAAGTTTTGCTTGATATGATTCTGTGAAACTGAGACGTCTGTGATGAGCACGTGCACCCCACAGTTAACCAATTCCTCTTTGTTTGTTTTTATTTTAATGGTTTGATTTTATTCATTCAGATGAATAACTGTGTGAATTAACTTTATGAGAAATGTCGAGCCACTTTCTGGCCACCACCAAGCAGCGATTGTGTTCACCAGTTTAGTAAGGTCATCATTTATTAAGGTCTTTCTCAAATCTGCTGATACACCAACATTATTTTTGTTTAAAAATTTGAAAGAAAATATATGAATATAGACTACATGCCATGGAAGGATCACCAAATGCCACAGACCAAAAAAATAACCCTAAGATGGTCGTAAACTGAGAAATGAAAGAAAGGAGGATGCTAATTTCCAGACTGTGATCTGTATTAGGCTAAATTTCTGTATCCCAGCCTTACCTCCAAATTGCCAAATAGAAATGATTTTATACAAGTTAATCTTATGGGTAGACACCTGGGTATTTACAGAAGATACGAGTGATGCAGCCTTCATTACGTCAAATTACTGGAAATGTGATTTTCCCCCAAACCATTCCTTTATCACTTTACAGAGTCATGGCTGTTTTTGGTATTGTCTTGTCATCATTTGACATCAACAGCACTTCATATGACTTTCATATGAGACTTTCCTTCATTAAGAATCTACATTTTTTTTCTTATAATTTCATTCACGTGAAGCTCAACAATACTGGCGTCATTCGTTGTAACTCCCAGAATTTCGCAATATAATTTTCTCTCGAGTCCCTGGCAGAGTTTTTCTACATCAATAGAAACGTGCAGTTTTTTGCTCTTTCCTCTTACCAAAAATGCCTTTTATGTCGGCGTTTGGTGGCAGCTTAACATCTGGCCAAAGAAAGAATTCCCCATTTTCCTTATGAAGGAGGAAAACAACACGAATGGTTCCCATGGTGACATCCATTTCATTGTCTTTTAGAATCATAGACACACTGTGAATGGGAATAAATGGTTAACATGACCTGTTCCACCATGTGTGATGTACAGCGCAAAGCATGTTCCTCTTTCCAATTCAACAGTTTGTACCTGTCTATCTGAAACTCGGGGGGTTCCTGCTCCCACAAAAACGTCAAGTCATTCAGACCGTCATAGTAACGGATGTTGTGGGTGCTGAGCTTAAGGTAATACTTATCTTTGAATTGAATAAGAATTCTTCGAAATCCATTACTGACGAGCTCACCATTCATAAAGAAGCCTGTGAAGAGGAACCAAACAGAGCCGTAACGATATTACAGGCATTATTAAACCTGAAGTCTAATCAACAAAAACTCAAGAAGCAGTCAGAAGAGTGGAGGAATGTGTGTTACAAACTGTAGCACCTGAGGACGGATCTATCAGCATGCGGTACTTAAAGGGAGCGGGTTGGTCATAACAGAGTGGCTTAAGCTGACCAGTGGAAGAGATCAAGAATCTCACTGAGAAGAGACAAGAAGAGGATAAGAATCTTTGCATTTTGTTAGGCAAGTAAAATCATATGACCAACTTTGGTAAGAACTGAAATGTACCATATATTTGAATATAATATGGATCCGCTAAACGTGAAGCTGACGGTAACAAAAAGACAAGAAAGAAGTTGGTTAATTCAGCATTTGTGGACATAAGGAATAAAAAAACACGTATTCACATTCTCATGATAATACCAGGATAGGGACATTTTTCATTCAGTTGTTGTCATAAATATTGAAGTAGATTATAGTAAAAAAAAGAAAAAGTAACCAACCTGGCCGCGGAGGAGGAGGAGGGGGGACGAACAGAGTAGGTGCCCTTGATGAATCATGGTTTTCAGCTGTTACACAGGAGAACACACATACTGAGTTTCAAAGCCCTGCTACCCACAGCTGATTTAAAGAGTTAGCTGTATGTTTTTGTGAAACTGAAAAATAAGTATTTATAAAAGAAAGAAACAGAACCCTGTCTTCATTTGGGCTAATGCGAACAGTGGATAATAACAGGGTAACACATTGTAGTAAGGCTGAACAAAGAGTTTCTATAATTAACATTTGTAGTACAATTAAATGTTTTATGGGTAAAATATTCAGTTCCTACATCATAATATCTGAACAAAAAAAATCACAGTAATTTATTCATATTCTCAGATGGTAATACATGTACTACGTAGTACCTTTCTCACACCAAAGTTCAGCACCAGAAGAGTCTAGTGCGAGGAGAGAGTGAGGGAGGTGAAAGGTGGCTTTCTAGGCCTATTTTGGTTTTGTTGATGTTCATTGGATTCCGTTGGACTGTGCCAGGGTTGTGCCCTGTCTCCACTCCTGTTCGTGATATTCACTGACAGGGTGTGGAGGCCGGAGGGTGGCGTCTCTGCTGTTTGCAGACAATGTTGTTCTTTTGGCTGGATCACATGGTTGCCTCCAACGTTCATTGGAGCGGTTTGCAGCTGAGTGTGAAGCGGTTGGTACGAGAATCAGCACCTCCAAATCCTGACCCTCACCTGTGGTCATGAGCTGTGGGTAATGATCGAAAGAACGAGATCGCGATTACAATCGCGGGCTACACTCTATTTGATAGGGTGAGGAGCTCGGTCATCCGCGAGGAGCTTGGATTAGAGCTGCTACTCCTCCGCATTGAGAGGAGCCAGTTGAGGTGGTTCGGCATCTGATCCAGGTGTACCAGACACGGCCTACTGGGAAAACCCCGGGGTTGTCCTAAGACCCACTGGAGGAATTGTATCTCCAAGGTCCCTGGGATTAAGCTGGAGGACATTGCAGGGGATCAGGGTCATCTGGGATTCTCTGCTCTCCCAACTGCTACTGTGACCCTGATCTGGATTAAGCGGTTAGTGATGAAGATATTCAATAATAACTTAGCTTCCGGTTACGTCAGACAGAGGCATCGCACTTGGCTGGTCTCGACAATAATTTTCAAGTACAAGTTATAATTTTCAAGTTACCCCAAAGCAGAGACAAGACTGAGTTCAAATGAAGTTGAGACAAGACTGCTAGTTTAGGCGAGACCGAGACCAGACTTAAGTGCTACAACACTAAAAGAGAATATGACAAATGATTAACAGTCTGTCCACTCTAGGAGGAGAGGCATCACCTGGTGAGTGGTTCCCACCTCACCCTGGATATCACTGACATCAACTGCAGCAATTGTTGCTGCTGTGTGTTCCCCCGAGCTCAAGGACTCAGAGGACAAGTGGCCAGAGCTGACTTGTTAAAAAAGATCATTCGTTTCTTACCTGGTTACATAAAATAAAACGTGAGACTTGCCACCTGAAGACACAGCCAAGAAACAGGCCACAAGAATCACCTTGATAAACAGATTAAATGCAGCAGACTTGCTCTTGTTCACCATTTAACCACCTGTCTGTCTCCAGCATATATTATCAGAAAGGCTTCTAACCTCCATTTACATAATCCTTCTCTTTAGGCTTTTGGGCAACCTGCACGTCCTGGTCCTGGGGCTTCATAACCACCATAGAGGTCAGTGGGGTCACAAATGTGTATTTCAGAGAGAGATCTAGGGCTTCTTTCCTGGCTGCCTCCTTCTCCTGCCCGTGAAGTATCTTCCTGAAAGGCAAAATTCAAGGTACATTTTACATCTCACACACATGCACAGAGTCCAGAACAGTGCAGGTCACTTCACTCAACTCTCACTTACTCCTTAATGAGAAGCTGTTTCACTGTAAGAAAACCCCACAGCCGTCTGATGTATGTATCTTGTAGCAAAAAACCAGTGCTTATGTTAGTTGAGTGCTTGTAGGTCACTGCACTATTTTTCTGCAAAGAAGCAATAACAATAAATACAAGGTGAGGTACAGCTAGCACAGCCTTGGACTGACTCAAAGAAACAAATACCCACAATATCCCACGTCCCACACACCGATGTGAATGTGTGAGTCAATAGCTGCGTTCCAAAGTCTAGGCTGCAAGCGGGGAAGTGCGGGTCCTCGGTTGGACTGTCCTTTGAAAACTCCTTAGTAGCCTATTGGTCAGTTAAATGGAGCAGTCCTAACAGGACTGTGTGGTGACGTCACCAGACCAGCATGAAACTCATGAGGGAACCGGTGAGAGAAAATGGAGTTCCTTGTATTGTTTGAGCTTTTTCTTTTCTTCACGGAAATGAAGATATATACAAAATACATTTATACAAATACTACTGAATAAAATATGACACATGGACAAATGTTTTAATTAATCAGTCATTTTACACTTTATAAGGTAATGCAGACGAATTCAAATACTTCAAAAGCTTTTCTTGATGCCCCTGCAGAGAACTGTGGGTAACCGAAGGCCTGATGTGTCCTTCAAATCATTTCGATTACATTTACAAAACGTTCATCTACAGTAAGTAAATGTGTCTGCATAACTTTATCTTTTCTCTCTGAGCACAAACAACAGCAGCCGCATTAACGTCAAAAACAAGACAAGCTTTTCACAGATATTAAACAGCATCTATCTGGGCATTTTATAATAATCTCCCCATATTTTGCAGTTTGAGAAACTTTTATAAATGCCTGTCCTCGCTGTCAGACGATCTCCACAACAGTAACTTTACAGGAGGAGAAATCTTGTCGGATCTTGTAATGAAACCTATGTGATAAGATATTTTTTGTGATTTTTTTTTTTTTTTTGTGAGCGATTCTGGACCATTTCTATTTATCCGAGCAGCTTAAACATGCATTACAATACAAAGAATAACTTCTGCTTTTAAACTATGCATAAAAATAAAATAAAAAAAAGTTTGTTGCATAACTTCTTAATAATAAAACCTTTGCGACTGCCCAAAACATCAGTACATCTGCCCCTCGTGGTTAAGTAAAATTGTGTGATGTGCTTAAATGTCATTTTGAAAGCAAACCAAGACAAATTTAACACTCTGGTCACAAGCTAATAGACTGGAGTGTTTTGTTTTTCTCCTCCATTTGATTTTGAGTTAAAGAGAATGCAGCTTTTTCAGAGGACGGATGGTCTGCCCTCATTGTGGGCTTGTTTACATTTTTAATAAAGCTTACGCATTATATGCAGCATAAATGTAGTCTTTTGAATGTATTGCTTAATGCCTGTTGATATTGAACCAAGAGCTTGTGTATTGGTGTAGTGTAGTGGGTAACACCTCTGGGTTCAAGCCCCCTACACTGTACCAATAAGAGTCCTTGGGCAAGACTCCTAACACCACCTTGGCCTTCCTGTGTTAATTGATCACGTTATAAGTCGCTCTGAATAAGAGGGTCAGCCAAATGCCGTACATGTAAGCTTCATCTCAAACTACTGTATATGCAATGAACTTTATTGTTACACCCCTACACAGAGGGTGGATAAACTGTCTCTCTATCTGATTTTCTCTAAGACAGCAATTTGAATTAGTCAACTGCAGTTGGAGCGTCAGCTCAGTCTTAATATTTAATATACAACACAGTTCAGAAATGGAGAAGGTCTTACTGAGGTTCCAGTGATCTCTGTTTCTAATGTGTCCAGGCTGTCTGTGAGCTGTCCAGCTACCACGATCTCTGAGCCTTGGTAGTATTGGCTGAACCTGGTCTGGGTGAGATTCGCTGCTCCAGTGTACTTCAGCTGGACATTAGTTAACAGAGGATTGGCCACTTCCTCATAGAAACCCTACAAAATGTGACAACAGTGCTGAAACAATGACAGTATTAGAATAAATGTAGCTACAACCTCCAATTCCAAAAGTGGGAACAATGTGTGAAATGCCAATGAAAACAGAAAGCTGTGATTAGTAGATTCTGTTTGACCCGTATTAAATTCAAAGAAGTGCCTGTTGAACTAAATTGTTTTTTGTTAATATACGCTTGTTCTAAATTTTATGCCTGCAACACATTCCCAAAAAGTTGGGACAGGAGCATGATTACCACTGTGTTACATCACCTTTTCACTTAACAGCACTTAATAGTTGTTTGGAGACTGAAGACACTGAAAACTGACCCAGAGTTTTTTGGGCATTATTCTGTTATACAAGTCTTCAGCTGTGCCAACGTACAGGGACAGCTTTATGGACAGCAGTTTGTCAAAGTATTCCCGAACTCCTGAGGTAGTATCGATCATAGAATGGTTATCATGCTAGATCATGCTAGTTTTTAATGCAGTGCCATCTAGGGGATCAAAAGTCACAGACATTAATTTGTGGTTTTGGCCTTTTCCTTTATGGATCGTAAAGGGCGAAATAACCAAATGCCTTGCAACCCCTTTCTGAAGAACATTTTTAAAATGCTGGATTTTTAAAATGCTGGATTTTTCCTGATAAATTTTTGGCAAAGTGTTGAGCTTCGACCCATCCTGACTCATAAAGGACTCAGCCTTTCCTGGATGCTCCTTTCATACGCAAGCATGACTGCATCACCTGTTTAGGATGTTTTCTGAACATTTCACAATGTTTCCAATCTTAAATGACTACCGTCCCAACTTTTTTGGAACGTGTTGCCAGCATCAATTCCAGAATGAGTGTAAATTTGCAATATATTTTTTTCATTATGTGTTTTTTTGGAATTGGGTACAAATAAGTGGCACAATCTGTCTCACCTTTAGCTGTAAGTAAGGATCTGAATTCTCATAGATCCTGCGAGCGAGTCCATTATTTTCCTCAGCCAATTTCTCCAGGAAATCCAACTTGACATCCAATCCAAAGCCAAGACAATAGAAAGGAAACTTTCCCCCAATGGCCTCTTTCACATTGGCCTGAATTTTTGTTGTGTCAGTCTCACCTGATAGGGAAGAAGATTGCTTTCCTGAGTAAAGGCATCAGAGTGAGAGAGCTGGACTTGGAGAGCTTGACTTGACTTGGAGAACCAAATTACTCAAAATAAATTCATCAAATAATTGAATAGTAAAAAACTTCAATTATAAGCATATTTTAGAACAGCAATAAGCGAACTCCACCACTGGCTCAACATTGAATAATGCTCAAAAACGGGAAGGGCACGCTGGGAGGGGCACTGCAGTGATCTATGGGTTTGGACATGGGGCTGCGAGGGAAACCAGGTGGGCTGAGCTGCTGTGTTTTTAGCGCTAGCATATGTTAGCTACCAAAAAATATGGGGAGTGACGGAATCAATCAGCACTTTTGCAACTTAGTTTTACAAGACTAAAGATTTTTCATGTCATCCACGCCTGTAGCAGGGGGGCACTGCAGAGGTGGAATTGACTGGGTGGGTGTGGATGTGTGTGGGTGGGTGGGTTGGTGGGTGTGGGTGGGTGTGGGGATTTGCCTGTATTGGGCATTCCATCAGTCAGCAGGATGAGGATGGAGGCAGACTGATCTTGTGAGTGTTTGTTGAGCATCTCCGCTCCCCTCAGCACTGCAGCGTTGATGTCCGTGTCTGATGAGAAGAGGACAGTGAATAAAATTTCAAATAACCAAAAAAACCCTCCATTGCCCTTTAACCATATTTCTGCTTTCTTCTGAACAGAGGTTTATGTAGATTGACAGGCCTGTCATGTATTGCTAAGACCTAACACTTTCAAAAAGCTGAAGTATGAGCATGTGAAAATGCTAATAATAATAATAATAATAATAATAAATAATAGGGATTCCAAATGCATGAACCATGTTCACAAGACAGGGACCACAGTTCTTAATAAAACAAAACTGATTCCAGTGCAGGACAATGTATAAAATGATTCTTGGTACTGATCTGTGACACCAGGACAATGTAAAGCGACTCTACATTTTCCAAGCATTTTTATTCACCGTTTTATCTTGCACAGGAATCACATCATCACTGCGATCTCCACAATTAGAATGAGTCCTTTCTGATGGCTCAAGTTCAAACATGTGAACCGTCTCACCTCCTTGATTTAGAATCTGTGTCACGAAGCTCCTTGCTGACTCCAGATTCGTCTCTGTGGCTTGAACAAGTTCAGGTTTCCAGACCTTTACTTCATTGTTAAAAGTGATCAGCCCAAAGTGGTCGTCCTTAGCAAGATCATCTAAAATCTTCAGCAGCGCCCATCGGGTCTGGAATAAAAAGCTTCATCAGCATATCTGGGTGCTATTCATGTATTCATGTATTCATGTATTCACATAACGTCAGTGCAAATTATTGTACAACTGGATCTATCAGTGTCACGTCTGTGGTTGCTATAGTAATGGGAGCTAATGCAAAAAGAATTACCTGTATAATCTTTCTCCCACTCATGGAGCCACTTTGGTCAATTACAAACACCACATTTTTTGGAATGCGCTCAATATCTGTGGGTGCAAAGAAGTGGACGAAAAAGCTGTCCGATGTCTGATGGGAAAGAAGGAGAGGAAAAAAAACCTCCTGTTAGCTGCAGCTTTTCAGCGAGAATGAAGTTCATGCTTAAGTAAAAACTACTTTTAAAATTTCGAATAATTCATTTTTAAGTAAGTTTCCTCGTGTGAAAAACGAATCTGTAGATTATATATAAAAGCTGTAAGCTTCCACTTCAGTTATGCCCGTCTGCCTGTGTCGTTACTTGCAGTACCTTGATTTCTCCAATGGATTTTGTTCTCTCGACATCGTAAGTTATGATCAGGTCCATATCCAGTCCATTTTCTCCACAAACGTTCCTACAGCGTGTCTGCTGCTGATGGGCGAGGTAGATCTCCACCCATGTCTGCAATTACAAATGAGTAGAGCTCCTCATAGGCCCAATCCCATTACACCCCTCGCCCCCACCACTTAGCACTTAGTTCTTCATTTTGCATGTTTACCTGTAGGTGTGGGGTGTCCCAGTTTTTTTTTAGATAGAGGGTAGGGCAACATGGCCAAACAGTGCTTTAAAACTCCAACAGAGTGTTAAATTAAAACCAGCAAGCGACCAAAGAAACCCACAAATGTGAGCATTTTCTCAGTTAAAAATCACAGTAAAAACTGTTTTATCTTAGTTTAATGTTGTTTCGGTGTATTTTGGTCGTTTTCCTCATAACAAGCAGATAAAACGCTAACAGCATGCTAATGTCTCGCTAGCTAACTGTCCCATTCCACCTTAAATAGTCCAGCAGTTCAGACGCCTGAAGCGGCAGGATGTAACTGCTGCTCCGTTTAAGGTGGAATAGGAAAATTTGACAGGGAATCTGGTAAATATCTACTTTCAGCTTCATATCACTGAAGAATGATTGCCCCCCTCTTTGAAGGCGTATGATCCCTAAATGTAACTAAAGCCCAGCAGTGAGGAGCTGAACTTTCCCCTCCTCTGCTGTCCCTGCAGACGGGCAGGGTCGCCTACAGAGCGGCGCTAGTAGCTGTTAATGAAGTGATGCTCTTTTATTAGAGGGGCTCATTTCAGAGGGAAGATCTCAACCACTGCCCCTAGTAACGCTGTTCCAAGGGGCAAAGAGACACTCGAAAACAAGCGGTAGGGGTAAAAATAGTAAATGGGATTTGGCCTAAGAGCGTTGTGATCTCACCCTGAACTCTGCCCACTTTGTCTACCAGTCGTCCTTTGTTGTCCTTAGTCGTCATATATTTGTGTACTAGTAATACTTAAAGGAAAAACAGATCATTTAGCCTCAGTTCCTTTGAACTGTGTGATCAGTTACAGTAGACTAAACTGTCCTTTACTAAATATTTAAAAGCATTTCTGCACTATTCATCTTAACAGGTGAACAGAGATCACTGAGGTTTTTGGCATGTTTTGAGGCCTCATTTTATTAAGGAGTCATTTCTGTAATCTTGCCATTAAGAAAAGTAAAAGAATCTGAATAGCCTAACTGACCTGTAAGTGATTTACCGACAGAAACGTCTGTGCCTACAAAAACGATGCTGTCTTTGATGACTCTTACTGTCCACACACTGCTGAATGTGAACATCAGACTGATTTCGGAGGACAATGCAGCCAAACAAAAAGGATAATAAAGTTCTCACCACTTTGTCAGACTTTGTAACGGTTAAACCGTGGCGAATCTCCTCGTTCGCAGGATCTGTTACCTCCAGGAAGGAAACTCTTGAACTCTCATAAATGGTCACATCAATCTAACGGAGAAACAGAAACAGAAGACAAGCATCCAAGAATGATGTGGTAATGCAGCTCAGGAGAATTGTCTATTCAGTCTATCTTCTGCCTTTACCTTGAAATCTGCTACAGGCTGCATCGGTCGGGCGTTGATGAGTAGCTGATATTTGCCATGCTGTCGCTGCAGCAGCTCCTCATAGACGAGCTCAAAGGTCACTTTACTGAAAGCAGCCACCGTCACTGTGGTCTTAAACTCCTCCAGAGTCCTTCCTACTGAGCTGTGGATAATAATGGGACTGCACACAAATAGTTAGTAACTAAAATTTAGTCTGAAAATCGAGTTGAGCCACTAATTTATCCGGTTTGTGTGTTTGAAGACGGTACCTGACCATCCCAGCACTTTCTCCCCGAGACACTGCCTGACTGTACTGCTGCTGAGCCTCTTCTTTCTCCTTCACAACTCCATCATACGTCTTCCCATCTATGGTGCTGACAAAGAGACGCCGTTTCAGACACCAAAATTTGACAACTTCCTTTAGTGGGTCTTTAAAAAGACCATACATATGAAGGTGTTTCTATGTCAAGGATATAGATTTCCTATTCAGCCAGGTCTTCTAAAAAAGCGGTCCACCTTCAGTTACGGTCAATCAGGGTCTGAATTCTCCGAGATTTTGGAAGTGCAGCACTAACCCAGGAAGATGTTCAGAATCTCTTTGTGGGAACAGACCCTGCAAACCGTTTATGTGAGGTGGTTTTGCTTTCATACTCACATGCTGAACTTGCTGATGAAAGCATTGTTGGGTATCTTGACCTGGAAATGGACTTCTTTGGACTCACTGAGCCGGTTTATCACACGACTTGTAATGACGGTGATGGCGTAGCGGCTGTTTATTGTGGAGTTAATGTGGTAGCTGTAGATGTCAACACCTCGTGCCTGTGGTGGACAAAATAGCATTATTGATTAATTGTTACATCATGATGATATATATCAATTACCCTCACACTTCACATACGGAATATTCAATAAATATATAGTTATCTTCAGAAATCATGTGCATCTCCTTGATCTCAAAACTTGACCTTCAGCTCTTCTGGGAAGGCTTTCCACAAGGGTTAGGAGTGTGTTTATGGGAATTTTTGACCGTTCTTCCAGAAGCACATTTATGAGGTCAGACACTGATGTTGGACGAGAAGGCCTGGCTCACAGTCTCCACTCTAATTCATCCCAAAGGTGTTCTATGGGGTTGAGGTCAGGACTCTGTGCAGGCCAGTCAAGTTCTTCCACACCAAACTGGCTCATCCGTGTCTTTATGGACCTGCTTTGTGCACTGGTGCGCAGTCATGTTGGAACAGGAAGGGGCCGTCCCCAAACTGTTCCCACCAAGTTGGGAGCGTGAAATTGTCCAAAATCTCTTGATGCTGAAGCTTTAAGACCTCCTTTCACTGGAACTAAGGGGCCGAGCCCAACTCCTGAAAAACACCCCCACACCATGATCCCCCCTCCACCAAACCTTACACTCGGCACAATGCAGTCAGACAAGTACCGTCTCCTGGCAACCACCAAACCCAGACTCATCCATCGGATTTCCAGATGGAGAAGCGTGATTGGTCACTACAGAGAACACGTCTCCACTGCTCTAGAGTCCAGTGGCGGCGCTTTACACCACTGCATTCCATGCATTGCATTGGGCTTGGTGATGTAAGGCTTGGATGCAGCTAGTAAAGTGCCATTGGATTTGCTCAATTTATTTCATGCAGTTACTGAAATAATTTACCTCACAATTTGGTCACGGAAATTCAGATGCAAAACAAAAATATACCCTGGAGAATAAGAGGTTAGACTACATAACGCCCTTGATGTGGTCTAAAATGCATTTTTAATAAGCTACAAGCAATTGGCTCCAACAAGTGTTATCATTACCTGCTCTATGGTTGATCCTCTGTTTCATGTGTATAGACATCTAACGTTTGTATGTCTGTGCTGTGAAATTCTTGAGCATGTGACTACATATCACTGCAAAATGTCTCTCTCAATGAAAAAATCCTTTACTTTCAATGTAAGTAAATGGAACCAGGATTTTTTCCAAGTCATTTTGGGCAGTTTTAGTCCATTCATCATGAAATTTACACACATTTTTAGGCATTTTGAAATTATGAAAAAAACTGAGATACGAGGTTTTCTGATATGCTGCTCTGTAATGGGAACAGTTACCTCACAGCCTGACTTCAAAGAAACCGAAAGTGGTCAAAGGAAAGATGCTAGGGCATTGTGGGACAGGTGATGTCTGTAGTGATTTCATCTAGACATGTTTCTTTCATATATAACAGTAGCAGACGGCAAGTGGTGAAACACTTTAGAGCCACATCATACAGAACTGGTCAAACACGGCCTCTGAACTCACCCTCTCAGCTGGGGCAGCAGTAGCCCAGATGAATAAGAGCCCAAATAGAGTCACTGCGGCTGTAGTTCGATCCATGTTGACCCATGCAGGACGGAAAGCTGCACAAGCGCATGCAGGCTTTTAAGCAAACCCTCCAGACTCTGTTATTGGTCACTGCAGATAAACAGAAGACAAGATCAATAACCTTTTACGGTAACAATTGTGCAAACAAGACCCTGAGTAAAGTTCCTGATTACATTAGATTAGGTTCCTTGGTCTTTCCTCATTTTCTGTGAAGAACATATAAAATAACCCATTTTCAGAGCTTCACTCTGTTCACCCCCCACACACTTATATTAGTGTGGAGGTGCTGTGTCCTTCACTCTGTGAAATAGTGTCATGAACTATAAGCATTAATAACATTTTTTATTCATTGTTTTAGTGGAATTGCTGTTCATATGTAAACAACACTTATAAATGAACCTGTTGTGTCATGTAAATCTGATATTCCAGGTTCTCAGGGCTCTTCAAAGTCTTCATTTTTCCTTTACCAGTTTCCATCACCCAATCCTGATTGGCTGATCTTAAATGTGAACTGTCTCGTATCGCTGATCACCAAAAAGAACATGTTCTGCCCTCAGATGGAGACGCCAGAACACAGTTCCCAATAAAAATGACTACTCAAGCTGTGCTTAATTAAAACAGTGAACGGTTCTGATTCAGCTGTTAAACATTTCATCAGAATTAAGAACATTGAAAAGAAGACATGTGGAGATTCTGTATGAAACCCTCCAGACTCTGTTATTGGTCACTGCAGATAAACAGAGGACAAGATCAATAACCTTTTACGGTAACAGTCGTACAAACAAGACCCTGAGTAAAGTTGCTGATTAGACAGAACATCAGCAGGTCGCAGCAACCCCTGCAGTCTCTGCTGTTCTTCAGAGATAAGATACAGCAAAGTCAGGAATCTCATCCACTAACTGATGTTCACAAGAAGTGAAATAAAGACAGACAAAATGCTGTTAAAGAGATTATTCATAAATGAGTTCGGCATTTAATTACGGCTCAAAGGATTCAGGTGGCATTTTTATTGTGTGCTGCGACTGATTTTTGGTTGTTACATTTGGCCGAAAATATTTTTAAAAGGATAATCTTTTAAACAACTACGGTTTCAGTCAACATGTATAGCTGTGCGTATGCAAAATGGGCACCAATGGCCAAATCACGCATTTGAAAAGAAAGAAAAACGTCTACAACAAAATTATAAACTTTTTCTGCAACTATTAGTACAGCTACTTACTAGTTAATTAACCTGTAATTATTATTATCATCTTCTTAGGACTGGTTGGGAAGGTCAAGAATCGTCATCAGGAATTGTCAGCTGATGAATTCCAGACTGTACCAAATTCTTTGACTCTCCAAACCTTGTGCTAGTACTCAGTTACCATGTGCTTGCAAAACAAACAGAAAAAGACGTGATTTCTTTTTATTTCAGCCTCAGATTCTTGGCCTTTCCTCATTTTCTGGGAAGAACATATACAACCCCAATTCCAATGAAGTTGGGACGTTGTGTAAAACATAAATAAAAACAGAATACGATGATTTGCAAATCCTTTTCAACCTATATTCAATTAAATACACTACAAAGACAAGATATTTAATGTTCAAACGGATAAACTTTGTTTTTTGCAAATATTCACTCATTTTGAATTTGATGCCTGCAACACGTTCCAAAGAAGTTGGGAAAGGGGCAACAAAAGACTGGGAAAGTTGAGGAATGCTCAAAAAACACCTGTTTGGAACATTCCACAGGTGAACAGGTTCATTGGAAACAGGTGAGTGTCATGATTGGGTATAAAGGGAGCATCACTGAAAGGCTCAGTCGTTCACAAGCAAGGACGGGCGAGGTTCACCACTTTGTGAACAACTGCGTGAGCAAATAGTCCAACAGTTTAAGAGCAACGTTTCTCAACGTGCAACTGCAAGGAATTTAGGGATTTCATCATCTACAGTCCATAATATCATCAAAAGATTCAGAGAATCTGGAGAAATCTCTGCAAGTAAGCAGCAAGGCAGAAAACCAACACTGAATGCCCGTGACCTTCAATCCCTCAGGTGGCTCTGCATTAAAAACCGACATCATTCCGTAACGGATATTCCCACATGGGCTCAGGAACACTTCGGAAAACCACTGTCAGTGAACTCAGTTTGTCGCTCCATCTACAAGTGCAAGTTAAAACTCTGCCATGCAAAGCGAAGCCACATATCAACACCACCCAGAAACGCCGCCGGCTTATCTGGGCTGAGCTCATCTGAGATGGACTGATGCAGAGTGGAAAAGTGTCCTGTGGTCTGACGCGTCCACATTTCAGATTGATTTTGGAAATCATGGACGTCGTGTCCTCCGGGCCAAAGAGGAAAAGGACTGTCCGGATTGTTGTCAGCGCAAAGTTCAAAAGCCAGCATCTCTGATGGTGTGGGGGGGTGTTAGTGCCCATGGCAGGGGTAACCTGCACATCTGTGAAGGCACCATTAATGCTGAAAGGTACATCCAGGTTTTGGAGCAACATCTGCTGCCATCCAAGCAACATCTATTTCAGGGACGTCCTGCTTATTTCAGCAAGACGATGCCGAGCCACATTCTGCACGTGTTACAACAGCGTGGCTTCGTAGTAAAAGAGTGCGGGTACTAGACTGGCCTGCCTGCAGTCCAGACCATCTCCCATTGAAAATGTGTGGCGCATTATGAAGCGCAAAATACGACAGCGGAGACCCCGGACTGCTGAGTAACTGAAGCTGTACATCAAGCAAGAATGGGAAAGAATTCCACCTACAAAGCTTCAACAGATGGTGTCCTCAGTTCCCAAACGCTTATTGAGTGTTAAAGGAAAGGTGATGTAACACAGTGGTAAACACGCCCCTGTCCCAACTTCTTTGGAACATGTTGCAGGCATCAAATTCATGCATTTGAATCTGCACAGAGAGCGACAAAACCCTCTAATCACTTTAAATGAATGTAGATGGTCTCTAAACTCACTTTCTTGGTTGGGGCAGTGGTGGTACAGAGCGGTAGAAGCCAAACAGATTGATGCTCGCTGTAGCTCAATCCATGAAACACACACAACAAACCCGGCAGACTCTGTCTTTGATCACAACTACCAGAAATATCACCTTTTTCAGACATCAACCTCTTGCAGTAAAAAACTGGACATGAAGTCTCATGAAATGTTTGTTCCTGACAAAATAAGTTCTGAAACATGGTAATAATCCTGGCTGTGTTTTGTTTGCCGTTAAATGCTGAAGAATTTGGACAGCTGTACTTCAGTTGCAGCATTGCTCTACACATACCGTGATATTGTGTCAGCAGTCTCTTCAGTTAGACAACTTTCCATCAGTCCCGTCCAACGATCAGCAGAACTTTTCAAGTGCATCTAGTGAGACGGCAAACGTTGACGTGGGAAACAAACTACACTGCGTGAAGCTACAGCCTCATGCATCTAAAACCAGTAACACTGAACCACCATACGTCCAGCACGGAGCCCTGGAGGGAAGAGAGGTAAAAATACTAATTAATTCAGAGGAACATTTTGTGGTTCATACACACATTTTCTTTAATTCTTGATCATAATTTCTTAATTCTGTCTACAGATTTGATGTAAATATATTAATGCGAGGATGAAGAGGAGCTACAGGGTCTTCATAACACCCCCAAATCAAAATCAAACCTAATGAGCATCTCTGTCAATCATCTCCTCAATCTAACACATCAAAACCCATCAGTCTCGGGGGGGATATCAGCTGCTTCTGTACAGGACAAATACCACGGCCTGTATCCATCACCTTTATCTTGTTTGTGCACAAATCAAAAAAACAAACTGCGTTCAGTCAAAAAGAAAACATGACCACGAGATAAAGAAGAGAATGAACTGTTAATTGTGACCATGAATAAAAGAAAACCTAACCGCAAAACGTTCAGTCAGTCAAACGAATTATTTTCCTTGTACCTCCGTCCGCGGCTCAGTAGTCCAGAGTTTTACAGCGAGGACATCTCAGACCAACTATCGACTCATCCAGGGGCTGGCAGGCCGCGTCACGGGAGTCCCATAAAAATGTAGGTAAAAACCTCCAAGCTAAATTTCTAAACTCTTCAAAGTCTTCATTTTTTCTCTACCAGTTTCCATCATCCAATCCTGATTTAACCCGGTTAAATATTTCATCAGAATTAAGAACATCAGTGAACATCAACATCATTGAAATCAGTGTTTTGAAGCACATCTTCAATACACAAGTCTACAGCTGTGACACTGTGAAATCAGAGAGCTCCCCCTTCAGGACAGACTCGTATGGTATGAGCCAGCATCCAAGAACAGGAGCTGAAGAGCGTCGATAGTCAGTAGCAGTGCTCCTACAACACAGAACACTTTTAGCTTTAAATCAATACAAGTTCTACTGATTAATAATTATATCTTTATTTATAACGTATTTACCAGGTCGCTTTCACATCTTGATCTTTGATTTTGATCACTGATCCTGGTAATTCCTCATATTCAAGACTGGTTTTTCCTTGAAAACAAGACACGTGGAGATTCTGTATGAAACCCTCCAGACTCTGCTATTGGTCACTGCAGATAAACAGAGGACAAGATCAATAACCTTTTACGGTAACAGTCGTACAAACAAGACCCTGAGTAAAGTTGCTGATTAGACAGAACATCAGCAGGTCGCAGCAACCCCTGCAGTCTCTGCTGTTCTTCAGAGATAAGATACAGCAAAGTCAGGAATCTCATCCACTAACTGATGTTCACAAGAAGTGAAATAAAGACAGACAAAATGCTGTTAAAGAGATTATTCATAAATGAGTTCGGCATTTAATTACGGCTCAAAGGATTCAGGTGGCATTTTTATTGTGTGCTGCAACTGATGTTTGGTTGTTACATTTGGCCGAAAATATTTTTAAAAGGATAATCTTTTAAACAACTACGGTTTCAGTCAACATGTATAGCTGTGCGTATGCAAAATGGGCACCAATGGCCAAATCACGCATTTGAAAAGAAAGAAAAACGTCTACAACAAAATTATAAACTTTTTCTGCAACTATTAGTACAGCTACTTACTAGTTCATTAACCTGTAATTATTATTATCATCTTCTTAGGACTGGTTGGGAAGGTCAAGAATCGTCATCAGGAATTGTCAGCTGATGAATTCCAGACTGTACCAAATTCTTTCACTCTCCAAACCTTGTGCTAGTACTTGGTTACATTTACATTTACAGCATTTAGCAGACGCTCTGATCCAGAGCGACTTACAAGAAGTGCTTTGTCAATCTAGAGAAAGTATCTTTGCTAGTTACCAATAGCTTAGAGAAAAAGACGGTCCTGAGCTCAGATACTGCTAGAAACAAATATGTCACTGCAGACACCAAGAGAAAAAGAACCAGAGTTGAACGCAGAACTCTGTGCCATTCAATGCAACACAATAACAATAAGATACAATACAATACAATAAACTACTATACAGAGTGAACTACAATAAATAAGTGCAGCTTATAATTCAATGCTCATTTAAGTGCTGTGTAAAGAGATGAGTCTTCAGTCTGCGTTTGAAGACAGCAAGAGACTCTGCTGTTCGGACAGCCAGTGGGAGTTCATTCCCCCACCTGGGCTCCAGTACAGAGAACATTCTCCATGCTTGTCTTCCATGCACCTTGAAGGATGGCGGGTCAAGCCGAGCTGGACTCGAAGCTCGAAGGGCTCGTGGTCCAGTTCGAGATTTCACCATTGCCATCAAGTCGGTAGGGGCTGGTCCATTTTTGATTTTGTAGGCAAGCATTAGGGTTTTAAATCTGATGCGTGCCGCTACAGGAAGCCAGTGAAGGGAGCGCAGCAATGGGGTGACATGGCTGAACTTGGGCAGATTGAAGACGAGTCGTGCTGCCGCATTCTGGATGAGCTGCAGAGGCTTGATGGTCTGCATGGGAAGACCAGCCAAGAGTGAGTTGCAGTAGTCAAGCCTTGCGATAACAAGAGACTGCACTAGCACCTGGGTGGCCTCTTGGGTGAGGAAGGGTCGGATCCTTCGGATGTTGTAGAGGAGATATCTGCATGACCGAGTCAGGCTCTCGATGTGAGTCGAAAACGATAACTGGCCATCCAGAGTCACACCAAGACTTCTTGCCTCTACAGATGGAACAATCAGGGAGTTCTCGATTGAAATGGCAAATTCATGATGGGGACCTGTAGTTGCAGGGATGAATATCAGCTCAGTCTTGCTGGGATTGAGCTTCAGTTGGTGGGCTGCCATCCATGTAGAGATGTCAGACAGGCACGCCGAGATGCGACTGGAAACCTGTGTGTCAGAGGGAGAGAAAGAAAACATTAGTTGAGTGTCATCAGCATAACAGTGATAAGAGAAGCCATGAGAAGATATTACATCACCAAGAGAGCTAGTGTAAAGAGAAAAGAGAAGAGGACCCAGCACCGAGCCTTGGGGGATGCCAGTGGGGAGCCTGCATGGAGAGGATGTGAACCCTCTCCATGTTACCTGATAAGAGCGATCCTCCAGATAGGACTTGAACCACTTCCACGCATAACCAGTGATTCAGAGGTTGGTGAGGATGTCCAGAAGGATCGTATGGTTGACTGTCTCAAAAACTGCTGAGAGATCAAGAAGGATCAGGACAGAAAACAGTTACCTGATCTTGCAGATTGGAGGTCCTCCGTCACTGTGATGAGGGCAGTTTCTGTAGAGTGTGCTGGTTTGAAGCCAGACTGGTTGGGGTCTTGGAGCTGGTTCTGTGTGAGAAAGAAAGAAAGTTGTGCCGAGAAGAGGAGCAAAAAGAGGTGTAGTGGACAGGATTAACAGGGAGGGCGAGTGAGAAAGATAGGAAATTGTGATCAGAGCGATGCATGGGAGTTAGTCACATCCAGCGCAGAGGTAGGTCTGGTGAATATCAGGTCCAAAGCATTGCCTGCTCTGTGCGTCTCATTGAGAATGAGGTTGAAGGATGATAGCAGTGGTAACAGGCAGGATGACTCTGACCTGCCACCCTGGTCAGAGAGTCTGACGAACGTGGGGGATAGATGAGGTTACTGGAATTACGGGTCCTGTGATGAGTAGTTCTACATGATCTGTGGGATGAGTAAACAGGTATTGTAAAGCACATGATGGAAGCAGTAATTAGGACATAAAAGGTGATGAAAGATAGTAAAGCAATACTTAGCCAAGTTAAGGAGACGCATCTCAGTTGATGAATTAAAGCTGCTACAGACCGGAACACCTCCTCAATTTATCAGCCTTGTGACTGATGGTCCGACCCCTACAGTTCACACCTTTCACTAACACGAAACCACACCTGAAACCTGTAATTACAATTAAGCACTAGGTACAACAAGGCAGCCTTGTAACTAACAGTCTAAGCTAGAGAAAATCTGAACTCAGAGAAGAGAGGTAAAAATACTAATTAATTCAGAGGAACATTTTGCGGTTCATACACACATTTTCTTGATCATAATTTCTTAATTCTACAGATTTGATGTAAATATATTAATGCGAGGATGAAGAGGAGCCATAGTGTCTTCATAACACCCCCAAATCAAAATCAAACCTAATGAGCATCTCTGTCAATCATCTCCTCAATCTAACACATCAAAACCCATCAGTCTCAGGGAGCTTTCAGCTGCTTCTGTACAGGACAAATACCACGGCCTGTATCCATCACCTTTATCTTGTTTGTGCACAAATCAAAAAAACAACCTGCGTTCAATCAAAAAAGAAAACATGACCACGATTAAAAGAAGAGAATGAACTGTTAATTGTGACCATGAATAAAAGAAAACCTAACCGCAAAACGTTCAGTCAGTCAAACGAATTATTTTCCTTGTGAAATACTTTAGTGCTTAAAGAACTGAACAGAGATCAAAAAATGAACTGGGTACAAACACAACAGTAAAATTAATATTTAACTTGATTTCAAGTTAAACGTGATTTAAACTGGTTTCGGGTTAATATATTCCCACAACAGTCAAATAAATATACTGGACTGTCCAGGCCTTCAGTTAGAAACGTAAAATTTCTATTTTTCTCAATCTTCCAGTTGAGTTTGCAATATTTAGATTTTAGTACTGTAATATTCCTACATTTGTATCCAATCTTAACAATGAATCATTTCTTTATATCCAGTTGATATCGTTTCAGAGATCAGTCATTCTGTATGTAGTTAAGCTCAGTATTTAAAATGAGATTTAGAACCTCCACCACCACCCTCCCTCTTCAGAGGATCAACTTTTCTTTATTACTGGTATAAGAGATTTATTTTAGTATATGCTGCCATCGGGTAGAGGGAGGACAACAAACTGCAAACATGCAAGTAAACAAAAATGAGAAGAGGGAATAAGGGAGGGAAAAAAAATGGTAGAAATTGGGAGAAAAAAAAGAAACATAGAACACGTAAAACATAAAAAAAGAAAAAAGAAAAGAGAAAAAAATAGAAATTGTAATATTTGTACCCTCAGAGAATGAATTGAGCTTTAGCGATTTATAATACCTGCCATATATATTTATTTGTGTGTGTTTGTGAGAGTGTGTGTATATGTGTGTGTGTTTTTGTGTGTGTGTGCGCGCGTGTGTGGCTGCGTGCGTGTGTGAGTGAGTGTGCGTGTGGCTGTGTGTCTGAGTGTGTGCGTGTTTTTGTGTGTGTGTGTGCGCGCGTGAATGTGGCTGTGCGTGTGTGTGTTTTTGTGTGTGTGTGCGCGCGTGTTTTTTTGTGTGTGTGTGCGCGTGTTTTTGTGTGTGTGTGTGTGCGCGTGTTTTTGTGTGTGTGTGCGCGCGTGAGTGTGGCTGTGCGTGTGTGTGTTTTTGTGTGTGTGTGCGCGTGTGTGCGCGTGTTTTTGTGTGTGTGTGTGCGCGCGCGTGTTTTTGTGTGTGTGTGCGTGTTTTTTTGTGTGTGTGTGTGTGCATGCGCGTGACCAGGAACACTGGGGTGGAGGCCCCGCAGGTCGGTCTGAAAGCCAATGGAAGTGAAGGGGGCTGTAGAACGCCGTGTTTTTCCGTATTGGTGAGCTCTGTGTGTTTGAGAGATGCTGAGATTTTCCCGTTGCTGTGTGTTCTATTAGGTTTTTCCACTGATTAATGATCTTTTTCCTTGTTTTCCAGTTTCGAGCGACGGTCAGCGCCACCAAAACTGTCGTTTTCATCCCTGTTTAGATGGACTGGCGATGTGTCACCTAACAGACAGTGTGATGGGGACGGGGAGTTGGGCTGTTTCAACAATGGACTTAGCTGATTTATAAGAAGTTGCCAGAACTAAGAATCTTGAATAAAAACCTATTTGAGGCTAATTTTAAAAATGTTCTTTCAGGCATGTTTAACCTCACAGCTCGACATCGTGTTACCTCTCTTAATTCAAACATGCTGAGTACATAAAAAGCACAGATACCAACTGCAAGAAGCACCAACAAATAACTGAAACATGTTTTTATTGCACTGAAGTTGAATTTTATGTCTTTCAAATGAAAAAGTCATAAACTGTAAACGTTAATCATTTTTTTTATTCATTGTTTTAGTGGAATTGCTGTTCATATGTAAACAACACTTATAAATGAACCTGTTGTGTCATGTAAATCTGATATTCCAGGTTCTCAGGGCTCTTCAAAGTCTTCATTTTTTCTCTACCAGTTTCCATCATCCAATCCTGATTTAACCCGGTTAAATATTTCATCAGAATTAAGAACATCAGTGAACATCAACATCATTGAAATCAGTGTTTTGAAGCGCATCTTCAATACACAAGTCTACAGCTGTGACACTGTGAAATCAGAGAGCTCCCCCTGCAGGACAGACTTGTATGGTACGAGCCAGCATCCAAGAACAGGAGCTGAAGAGCGTCGATAGTCAGCAGCAGTGCTCCTACAACACAGAACACTTTCAGCTTTAAATCAATACAAGTTCTACTGATTAATAATTATATCTTTATTTATAACGTATTTACCAGGTCGCTTTCACATCTTGATCTTTGATTTTGATGACTGATCCTGGTAATTCCTCATATTCAAGATTGTTTTTTCCTTGAAAACAAGACACGTGGAGATTCAGTAGGAGTTGCAGCTGGTTAAAGTCTTTGGGACAATCTTATTTGACTTTCTCCTTTCTTTACTGATTCCGACTTTCGCTACTAAAATGAACACGATTTCCCAAATACTAATGTATAGTACAGGTCAGTGATGAGGGCAAAGAGCTGTAGTTTTACTTATTTATTTAAAAGATTATTTATAGTGAGTCTTAGAACTGCTCTGAATCGGGTGCTCAATCCTGGTCCTGGAGATCTCTAATATGCAGATGCTCCTGAATGCCTTCAGCACCTGGATCAGGTGGTTGATCTCCAGGTCCAGAACGGAGCGCTTCTGCTCTGTATATTTGTCTTTTATTTACTAAAATCTGATGTTTTCCTCTTTTCTCTTACCAAAAATCCCTTGTATGCCAACATGGTTTGGTTGCTGCTGAACCGCAGGCCACAGAAACATTTCTCCATCTTTCTTATGTCGGAACAACACCACACGCACAGTCCCCATGGTGACGTCCACTTCCTCAATCCTCAGAATCAGAGACACGCTGGGGGACAGAATCAACAAAGACCATGGCACAAATAAATGGTTAACATGTGGTGCAATCAGTGCTCCAGACTCCGCCCTAAGGTAGAAGCTGATCGTCATACATAAGAATTCCCGTTAATAAATAAAAATGAACAGTCATGGAAGAAATCTGATGAATAAATGTTACTTATAAAGAAAATGAAAGGTGGCTGTTTTTACAGTGGATGTGAACGACTGGCACCTTCATTGTTTTACAGTGTGTTAACACATGGAAGTCCATTCCCTCTAAAACGTTCAAAAGCAGTTTAAACATCTTCCCGTATGTCTGTGTTGGCCTGGAGCTTTGAACAGCCTATTCTTCCTTCCATTTCAACGCTGGTTTAATACCTGTCAGTCTCATGCTTGCTGGGCTCCTGTCCCCACAAAAACATCACATCATTCAGGCCATCGTGATAAAGGATATGAGAGGTGTTGAGCATTAAGGAATAATCCGTTTTGTAATGAAGAGCGATTTGATTGAAGCCTTTTGTTGAGAGTTCACCATTCATTGAGAAATCTGTGAAGGGGGGGACGCGGCAGATGGAACAGTAACATAAATCACTCTCATTAATGCATTATTACAAAAATATTAGGTGTCTGAACAAGGTGAGTCAGCGGAGCACCAGGTATCAAACACCTCACCTGAGGAGGGGTCCGTCAGGAGGCGGAGTTTGGAAGCGGCAGGGAGATCATAACATACTGGCTTAGGCTGATCAAGAGAAGAGATCAAGAACCTCACGCCAATCACTGAAAGACAGGGAGAGAGAGAGGAACAAGACAGACCTTCAAAAGATGAGGATTACTAGCAGTTTCTTTGGAAACTAGACTCACCAGACCAACTTTGCAAATAACTTTAATCTACCTGGAGGGGGGGTTGGTGGAGTTTGCGACTGAGAAGTTTTACGTGACGTTTTCTTTCCTGGTGATACAAAAGAAAAGATCACAGAACATTTGATTCAGGGCTCAGAGAAATAAAGAAGTTTGATGACAAACTATTGCCATGAACTAAAACTAAACGATCAGCTGAATGTAGTTTGGCAGCAGCCATTTAAAATATATCAACCACAAACTGGCTTCTTAAAACTGCAGACACGAATACACGGATTTACACAGAGCAAGAATTTTTCTCTGGAAGAGCCAAAGAGTCTGATTACTCCTCTGGAAGGAGGAGACTCAGCAGCTAGAAGACAAGCAATGACAGTAATGCTGCCAGATTTGAAGTGATGAAAAGAGAAGTGTGAAGATTCTCTGCTGGGATATCGTCTCTTTCCTTTCCCTCTTTCTCCCTGTCTTATGCCGTCAGGACTGTGGAGACTTTGTCAAAGTAAGTTTTGCTTCTGTATATTTGGCGCTTGACAGCACAAAACATCATTACAAGTTCACCATATTTCTGCTCCCATCAGCTGTAAGGGCTATTACTATGAAGGCAGTTTGGCAGCCTGATCGATTCATTTTGGTTTGTTCAACAAGGAATGTAATGCTTTGGTGTTTGTATACTTCTGGCCATGGAGTGGACTTTAACATTTCTGTGACATACCACTGCTTTCCTGCATGTGTGCTCAAACCTCTCACCAGCAGGTGGCCAGCTAGATATAGTGTAAACAAGGAGTACTGATGCACAGTGTACATGTTTTTTAATACTCGCAGGTGCTGATTCCGACAGAGAAACCTAATTAGAATGAAGTAGTTGCTAGTGTAAATGACAGCAATGTACCTAATAGTTAAGTCATTCAAATCTAGCCGATTTTAAACTAAATGCATTGGCTAACTATATTACACTTGCTACCTTGGCTATGTAGCTGCACGGCAGTGAAAAAGAGCAGGTTTTGTTCCAGGTCAGAAAAGCGCTTCTGTTCAGCTGTAAGTAAAACATGTCTCATAGTTTTGATCCCTGATCTGTCGGTCTCCTCTGAAGCCAGGCACAAAATTGTGTGATTTTAGAAATATTGTTACTTTGGGACTCTCGCTGTACATCTGAACAGGACATCCTGCACAGACAAAGCCTACAATTTATATGCTCACTGTACAAAAACGCTCGGTGTTCACTGGGTTAAAAATCACACCTTGCAGTTTTCCTAGTGGAGTCAGCATATATGGACTTTGGTAGCAAATGTCACCTCCATTTCCATGTGTCTCCACCCATGCTGGCAAAGCAGTTGTGATTGTTTAAGAACAGGCTTAATTACACAGTGTATGCCTAGCAAGAATATGTCAAGGTTGGTTAAAGTGGTGAACGATTTTGTGGCAGACTGCCAGGGTGTCTGAAACATTCCTCTGTGCGAGGAGAACCTCGACTACCAGCTTGAGTTGTCTGTTCATTAGTCCATACAATCGGCTTACATGACATAGTATCAGGTGGTATCGGATATGAGGTCAGTATGAGACACACACACACACACACACACACACACACTTTCTAAGCCACTTTCTAAGGACACTGATTGTTGAAGCTTTGTAGGTGGAATTCTTTCCCATTCTTGCTTGATGTACAGCTTCAGTTGATCAGCAATCAGCAGGACGTCCCTGAAAAAGATGTTGCTCCAAATCCTGTATGTAGCTTTCAGCATTAATGGGCCTTCACAGATGTGCCAGTTACCCCTGCCATGGGCACTAACACCCCCCCCACACCATCAGAGATGCTGGCTTTTGAACTTTGTGCTGACAACAATCCAGACAGTCCTTTTCCTCTTTGGCCTGGAGGACACGACGTCCATGATTTCCAGAAACAGTGTGAAATGTGGACGCGTCAGACCACAGGACACTTTTCCACTCTGCGTCAGTCCATCTCAGATGAGCTCGGCCCAGAGAAGCCGGCGGCGTTTCTGGGTGGTGTTGATATGTGGCTTCGCTTTGCATGGCAGAGTTTTAACTTGCACTTGTAGATGGAGCGACGAACTGAGTTCACTGACAGTGGTTTTCCGAAGTGTTCCTGAGCCCATGTGGGAATATCCGTTACAGAATGATGTGGGTTTTTAATGCAGTGCCACCTGAGGGGTCGAAGGTCACGGGCATTCAGTGTTGGTTTTCTGCCTGGCCGCTTACCTGCAGAGATTTCTCCAGATTCTCTGAATCTTCTGATGATATTATGGACTGTAGATGATGAAATCCCTAAATTCCTTGCAGTTGCACGTTGAGAAACGTTGCTCTTAAACTGTTGGACTATTTGCTCACGCAGTTGTTCACTAAGTGGTGAACCTCGCCCGTCCTTGCTTGTGAACGACTGAGCCTTTCAGGGATGCTCCCTTTATACCCAATCATGACACTCACCTGTTTCCAATTAACCTGTTCACCTGTGGAATGTTCCAAACAGGTGTTTTTTGAGCATTCCTCAACTTTCCCAGTCTTTTGTTGCCTCTTTGGAACGTGTTACTTCTTTGGAACGTGTTGCAGGCATCAAATTCAAAATGAGTGAATTTTTGCAAAAAACAATAAAGTTTATCCGTTTGAACATTAAATATCTCGTCTTTGTAGTGTATTTAATTGAATATAGGCTGAAAAGGATTTGCAAATCATTGTATTGTTTTTATTTATGTTTTACACAACGTCCCAACTTCATTGGAATTGGGGTTGTATGAAATGAAGTTTGTGTGAGAATTTGTTATGAATCTTTAGTTTTTTGATTATGCAAACAGCAGTAAAGACATCAAAGACAAACAAACTTACTGGTATAAGGTCTATGAGAAAAATCACTGTAGCTGTGTGAAAGGCCTCCATCTGAAGAAGAAACAGACGTAAATGATTGAGATTTTTGCATTGGAATAACAGCTGCTGAACCAACAGCTAAAACAGAGAAAGAGCTAAATTTAAATTAAACAAACAAAAAACACTGTAAACAATGTTATTCCACTTTTAGGTTGGCTTTGAATTACCATCTAAGCTACGACCATTCATGTGAAAGAAAATCAGTAAACTTACAGCTGTAGCTTCCAATGCCTAGATCAAAGCAAAGGTAAAATAAGAAACACATGAAAGTCATTAATCTTTTTCAAAGCATCTGATATTAAAGCTGATGATTTAAGAGATTTTAAAGTTGATTATTAATTGATTACTAATATTTTACCCAATGCAGTGCGACCTGAGGAGAAATCAGACACTGAGTAAACAAACTTGCCTACAAAATGTGCACAAATATATACAAAAAACTAACTAGTAAACAAAGCAAAACAAACCTTTTTGTCCTGGGTGAGATGCCAACCTGCCTGACAGGTGAAAGGTATTGGCTGTTAGAAAGGAGAATTGACACACTGAGTACAAAAGCACAAACCAAAGCTGCCTTGAAGAGTTTTCTGTATAGTATTCATAGTATTTTGTGCAGTCTTTTCTCAAAGCATTACTAAGATCTTGGCACACCATTTAGCCAGCTTCACTCAGGCCACAAGACAGTTTCTGGAAACGCATTCTCCCGCCTAAAACTAGCAAATTTACTGACATGCTGGCAGAATAATGTTGCTGTGACAGGCAACCGATCCACACAGACACGGTCTGGCAAGGAATGAACCTCAGCTTGGTTTCCACAGCACAGATAACTAACCATGCTTACAGGCGCAGAACTGTAAATAACTAAATGAATGCAGGGCATGTGTTTTCAATCCATTATTCAATACATGTTAAACTACCAGCTAATTAATAGAGCAGCTGGTTCACATCGGCTTAGCTAGATCGCTGACAGCTCCATTCACCACAGCACAGGTTAAATCCTGCCTATCTAAAGCTACACTGAGGCGTGTTTACATTACAATGACTCAAAACCTCAGAGAGCAAAGCCAAGTGACTAGTGTTGGAGTGGCAGAAAGCCAGTAACGCACCTGTTCTGGGGTGTCTGAAGCTGTAGCCTCCTCCGTATCACCTCAAATGGTACACGGTTAGAGAATAAACTGTAGATATTGGACTGTTAGCTATTGCCGAATCACTGCTGTGTGTATTTTTCCTTCTGTATTTTATGATCTCGATCTCGAGTTTGCACCAAAACAGAACAGCAGGGTGTGGCTACAGGAACCTATTGGCTCTACAGTGGAACTTTGTTCTGAAGCTCAATAATTTTGATTTTGTTTCTTTTCTATTGTGTGGTACATTTTTTTCTGTGCATAGACCGGATACTTGCCCCATGCTGGCCTTTGTGGCATTCGCTTTCTATTTTCTCCCTCTTTAGGTTTGTGGGCGACCTGTGTCTCCTCTCCTTCAGGCTTGGTGACCACCATGGAAGTCAAAGGGGTCACAAATTCATATTTAAGAGAGAGATCCAGGATTTCTTTCCTGGCTGCTTCCTTCTCCTCCCCATTAAGTGTCATCCTGAAACACAGAACTAATGGTGCTCAGTGTGATTTACAAACATGCCCCTACAGAACCACACAACGATGCACATGTCCGGAACACCAAACAATGCAGATCACTTCACTTCTCACTCACTCTTTCTCCAGGAGCTGCTTCACTGTAAGATAAGCCCAAAGTCTCTGGGTGAAGTGCTCATGTTGTGGCAAAACTCCCGCTATGTCTTTCATGAACACGGAGTCCTGGTAGGTCACTCTACTGTTTTTCTGCAAAGAGGCAAGAACAATAAAATGAGAATGAGGTACTGCGAGCAGAAGCCATCTGTATACACTGAAGTGATCCACCTTTACTGCTGGAGGTGAGTGTAAGATAACGACGGACTGAGTGAACAGATAAAACGTGGACAGCACAACAAAACTTGTATGATGGTCCTGAAGCACTGTCACGAATTCGATGCCTGCTAAGGCTCCTTTTCAGTTAAAATGTTGCCCGAAGAGAGAAGCCTTTAGAAGATAGTAACTAGTTAGGCAGCTGCCTCTAGAATGGAACACTATACAACTAGAACTGTGCCTAATAAACTGGCAACTCCAGTCCAAGCCATCAGCCTGGGATGGAGCTTTGGTCAGTTACATCGATGCTAAGCAAGATGGAAGAGAAACTAATCGCTGCTAAAAATTTCTCGTCAAAGTGGCCTGGAAGCGAAAAGTCTTAACAGCATTAAACCAGGATGAGTCTTACTGAGACTGCGATGACCTCTGCTTGGAAAGTCTCCAGGCTGTTGTCTGTGATCTGTCCAGCAACTACAATCTCTGAGCCGTTGTAGTAGTGGCTGAATCTGGTCTGCGTAACATTAGAAGATCCAGTGTAGTTCAGCTGGACGCCGGTTAACAGAGGAACGGCCACCTCCTCATAGAAACCCTACAAAACAAAGACGGCGCTGAAATGCTGCAATAGAGCCGCGACACTAGAATGAATTTCACTGACACCTTCTATCCCACCTGTAGCTGTAGGTCAGCATCTGAGTCCTCATAGATCCTACGACCACGTCCATGGTTTTCCAGAGCCATTTTATTCAGGAAATCAAAATTAACATCAAATCCAAACCCCAGACAGTACAGAGGAAACTTCCCCCCAATGGCCTCTTTCACATTGGCCTGAATCCTTGTTGGGTCACTCTCACCTGTTGAAGAATGAGATGTTACCTACAGAGGTTAATTTTCCTGAGTGATGGAATCAGACAAGATCCAGAGAAAGGAAAAACAACATTGATCTGTCTGTGTAACTGTTTCAGGTTGTTGCTGATACAGGTTAGCCACCAGACCGGAGGCCTCATTGAATGTGCATGTTTGTTTTTTTTGCCTCTATTTGGGGCTCCGTCAGTCAGCAGGATGAGGATGGAGGCTGAGCCTTCTCGTGGGTGTTTGTTGATCATCTCCACTCCCTTCAGCACTGCAGCATTGATGTTTGTGTCTGAGGGGCAGAGATCAGCAATTTAAACATGGGCTATTAACACAAAACCTTCCCTTCTTCTTTAAAGAGCATAAATCCTACATTTTTCAGTCCTATCACAATATTTTTGATGTTTTATGTACAGTATATTCATCTGGTCATTCTACGGACGCCCTTAAGCAGTGGCTATGATTGGTCCCAGTTGAATTAGACTCATGTTTTGGCCATTTTTATCACTGGCCAACCCAAAAAAAAAACTGTGCAAGTTCACTCTTAATATTAAAATCTTATGAATAAATAAAAATAAACATAAATAAATATCCAAAGCTGAATGAGGCACAATTATTCAGCTCATTCACACAGTTAACTCCAGTTATGCTGGAGTTTGAGTATTTGTGTGTTTGATATTGTGAGTATACGACTGATAGACGGACAACAGGTGGAAACGCAAGCAGAGCCAAATTTTGCTCCACAATCCACTGAAAATACTTCCCTAGTAATAACGTTTTTATAGAGCTTTAAGAGGATGTTGAGCAGGATGGAGGAGAAACGTGTCGCTGCTAAATATTTATAGCCGAATCTCTTGTCTGAGACTGCGATGACCTCCATTTGCAAAGTCTCCAGGCTGTTGTCTGTGATTTGTCCAGCTGCCACGATCTCTGAGCCGCTGTAGCGGTGACTGAACCAGGTCTCTGTGACAGTGGTTGTTCCAGTATAGTTCAGTGTGTCAGACTGCAGTGACTGAATGATGCTTAGCAAACGTCTCAGTCACAATGACACTCAAGGCTTGATTTGATACGATTGAAAAAAGTCAAAATCACCCTCCCTGTAGAAACGCCATCACATTAGGTTTGAGCTTACAGCCATTATCTTTAATCTGTCTAACAAAGTCCTTTGCTGTCTTCAGGTTCCTCTCTGTGGCCTGGAGGAGTTCAGGATTCCACACTTCTATACGATCATCAAAGGTGATCAGCCCAAAGTAATCGTCCTCAGCAAGATCTCCCAAAATTTTCAGCAATGCTTCACGAGTCTAGAATAAAAAGATTCATCAGCAATTCATTCAGTGCTACACTGAAATGATTTAATATGCTAATGAAAAAGCAAAATAGCAAGTATTAAATCAACAAGTGAGTTTCGACGGTGTAGTTAACCTGCTGAATCTTCCTCCCGCTCATGGAGCCACTTCGGTCAATGACGAACACCACATTTTTCGGTATTCGTGGAATATCTGTAGGTGCAAAGTAGTGGACGAAATAACCATCTGATGCCTGACAGGAATGAAAGAAAAGAGACAAGAATGAGAGGAAAGGAGAAACAATGATATGGGTGGGAGAACATGGGGAGAGTTAGAGAATACACAAATGAAACAAGACAAGTGTGCTGACTCATTAAATCAGGCAACGACTATAAAACAGTCAACTGAAAATACTCATAACCACTGTTATGACAATAGTTACCTGAAAGAAGTTGCGGACAGACACACAGACATAGACATTCACACACACATTCACACCTATAGGCAATTTAGCACGTCCAGTTGGCCTGACTGCATGTCTTTGAACTGTGGGAGGAAACCGGAGAACCCGGAAGAAACCCACGCAAACACAGGGAAAACATGCACACAGAGAGGACCCCGGTTGCCAGGCCCTTCTTGCTGCAAGGTGACAGCGCTACCCACTGCACTACCATGCCACCCTCTCACTTATCAAAACAGACTAAAATTGAAATACAGAAAAAGTCTGATAGAAACAAAAGCTCCCTACAAGAAGGGACCTAGGAACGTGGGGAATCTAGACAGATACTGTAGTGAAGAGTGATCTCCCATTCCTTGCCCTGTACTCTCCAATCTCATCGTGATAGAACACTCATTACAGTAAGGAAATAATGTTGGGAATGCCGAGCCCTAAATGCTGGAGTGCCAACAGCTGAGACACACACACTACTCACAAAAAGTTAAAGATATTTGCCTTTTGGGTGAAATTTCAGGATGAACCTAAAATGCACTTTAACCTTTACAGGTGAACTTAATGTGACCTTCTCTAAACTTCTGAATGCACGTGTCCAGCTGTTCAGTGTTTCAGTACTTTTTAGCACAACTTGCTGTTCTCTAACAAGGAGCTTAACGGCGAGGTGGTGGTGGTGTTACAGTGTGGGCGTTACAGTGTGGGCAGGTGTGTCCAGTCAATACAGACCTGCCCTACACTTTGTGAAGGGTACAGTGACCCAGTGGCCCAAACTACTGAATAACATCATTAATCCAGTCACTGCGCCTCTGCACGAACAACACAGGCCTCATTTCATCTTCATGGACGACGACACTCCAGCTCATCGAGGTCGCATCCTTAGGGAACGGCTGCTGGAGACCGGGGCACCTCAAATGGAGCGGCCTGCACTTTCTCCAGACCTGAATCCCATAGAAAACCTATGGGATCAGCCGAGTCGCCGTGTAGAGGCTCGAAAATCTGTACCCCAGAACCTCAATGACCTGAGGGTCGCCCTTCAGGAAGAGTGGGACGCCGTGCCTCAGCAGACAACGAGTCGACAGGTGAACAGCAGGAGACGTCGTTGTCGAGCTGTAGTTGATGCTGAAGGGCGCATGACGAGTTATTGAGACACTGAGATTGTTTGTGGGAGTTTACCCACCACTGCTGTCAGCTTTTGTTTCAGTAAATTGTTTGAGACGAGGAAATCACCATCGCAGGCTTCTGCTTAAACGCCCTACTTTCATGATAACATCACTGCAGCATCAACTGTTTACGTTTTCCATAAATTTCACCCAGAAGCCAAATATCCCAAACTTTTTGTGAGTAGTGTAACTTTATTAAAAACGTTTTTATTAGCATTTTTGTGTTACTTAGACTACATTTACTTTAATAAAGGGTTATTTCTCATGTTTTCAGGGTGAAATTAAACTACTCATTAACAAAAAACTTTTCTAATTACTTTTTTTAATCCATCAATACCAATGATGCCAGTGATTGTAAAGCTGGTTATAGGTCTATCATCAGTACAGTACAGTAACATGCAATACCTGTAGTTCTCCACTGGGATTTCGTCTGTCTACATCATACATTATGATCAGGTCTCCATTTAGTCCATTTTCACCACAAACATCACACTTGGTCTGCTGCTCACGAGTGGGGTAGAAGTTCACCCACGCCTGTAATTACAACATGTCATACTATAATTCTTTTGTATGTTTTTACTGTGCCTTTTGGATTTAGTAAAGAATCCTGCATCTAGCTTTTCCTATTCAATAATGCATATTTTAGAAATATTTCCACATTCTTAAGTGATGATCAGGTTTCCTTTGTAAAATATGTTGTTGGAATGCTCTTTTTTTGTTTGTGACATAGTTGGAACTCATTAAGAAGAGCAATCACATTTGTTTGGCTTAACTGAACTTAATGTAATTAGGTATTTGTATGTCTATGCTTTGTTTACATTTCTTATATCTCTTTAGTCTAGATTCAATCAGAGAAAATATATAACATATATCAATAACTAACGTCTCTAAGTACAGGTCGTACTCACCTCTGTACCAGATCGTGTAGTGGTTACAGCATTGGCCAGCTCATTAGTGTTCAGCCCTCCTTTCACTTCCAGTAAGGAAATACCTGGACTCTCACGGACGTAAACATCAATCTAACAGACACACATGAACAAAGATAAGAAGTTTAGAATTTAAATAAGACAGAAATCTTCATCCACTGTCCCATCTTACATACAGTGTCCTCCGTTAGCGCAGCACAGAAGGACTGATCCCCATTAAGTCTGCTTTGTGCCTTTACCTTGAAATCTGCTACAGGCTGCATCGGTTGGGCATTGATGAGTAGCTGATATTTGCCAAGTCGACGTTGTAGCAGCTCCTCATAGGTCAGTTCGAAGGTCACTTTGCTGAAAGCAGCCACTGTCACTGAGGTCTTAAACTCCTCCAGAGTCCTTCCTACTGAGCTGGAACACACAGGGATCTGGTATTAACACAGCTTCTAACAGTACATGCACTGGCCACTTCATTAGGAACTCCTTTTCACCTCCTGTCAAACAATTATTCAACCAATCAAGTGACAACAGCATAAAGCCAGAGAGGCCAGGTTGAGATGGTTTGGACATGTGTTGAGGAGGAATAGTGGATATATTGGGCAAAGAATGTTGGAGATGGAGCTGCCGGGTAGAAGGAGAAGAGGTAGACCTCAGAGAAGGTTTATGGATGTAGTGAAGGTGGACATGGAGATGGTTGGTGTGAAAGTAGAGGAGGCAGTGGATAGGCCAAGATGGAGGCAGATGATCCGCTGTGGCGACCCCTAAAGGGAGCAGCCGGAAGAAGAAGAAGAAGAAGAAGAAGAAGAAGAAGAAGAAGAAGAAGAAGAAGAAGAAGAAGAAGAAGAAGAAGAAGAAGAAGAAGAAGAAGAAGAAGAAGAAGAAGAAGAAGAAGAAGAAGAAGAAGAAGAAGAAGAAGAAGAAGAAGAAGAAGAAGAAGAAGAAGAAGAAGTGACAACAGCACAATGCAGGAAATCATGCAGGCTCAGGTCGAGAGATTCAGATAACGTTCATGGCAAACATCAAAATGGGGAAAAATGTGATCTAAGTGACTATGGCATGGTTGTTGGTGCCAGACAGGGTGGTTTGAGCATTTCAGAAACATGTTTTGGAGACACAACAGTCTCCAGGAGTTCTTGATGAGAGGTCAGAGGAGAATAGCCAGACTTGTTCAAGCTGACAAAAAGGATACCGAAGTGGTCTCCAGCCCTGGTCCAGGACAGCTACTTTCCTGCAGATCTAACATGCCGCCCCTCCACTTACCTAACACGAACACATCTGATCCAGCCAAACAGGAACTTCTGAGGAAGTTAATTAGCTGGAGCAGGTGTGCCATTCTGTGGTCGCAACTAGACACTAAAGGAAAGCAGCTCTTCAGGACCAGGGTTGGAGACCACTGAGCTACAGTAAGTCAAATAACCACTCTTTACAACAGTTCACCAATTTGTTCTGCACTCGTTTCATGGCTGTGGCTCATTGTGTGGGAATCCATCAAAATGAGTTGGAGAAACTGATGAGATTTTTTGGTACCTGACCATTCCAGCACTTTCTCCCCGAGACACTGCCTGACTGTACTGCTGCTGAGCCTCTTCTTTCTCCTTCACAACTCCATCATACGTCTTCCCCTCTATGGTCCTGAAAAAAATGTTTTTTTCCAGACATCAACTTTTTGTCTTATTGATAAACTTTACAGCACACGTCACTTTCTGGACGTTAACGTATACACCTGACTAGCCCGGTGTTATCAGGCTGAATATCCCCACTAAAACAGTGCAAACACTTTGGTTCCACAGAAAAATCCATTAAGAAAAAGGAAAATGTATTGGCACAAAATTCTTTCAACAGACAATTCCTTTCCTCCTTTAACAGAGAATTCTACTGAACAACAACCCATAAGTACATAATATTTGTATACAGAGAATAACTGTATAAATCTGCAAGCCCACAATTTTATCTGCAAAAATCACATCAAAATTTATTTGTATTATTATTATTATTATTATTATTATTATTATTACTACTTCTACAACTACCATGGTGGTAACGTAGCTAGGTACCCTATCACAATGACTGCAGTTTCGTCATCTCATCCCACGGCTGCAGTTGCTGTTAGGTAACGGTTGAACAGCCAGGCATGCAAATCCGGAAAATTACAGTGATGTGAAAAATAAATACAGCTGATTGTTTTTTATTGCATGTATGACAGATACTCCTGGCTGTTTGACTGTGGAAATGTCTACAGCCTCTTTGAGGACTGAGGCCTGGTAAATTTCTGTTTCTGTTTGCCGTATGACTCACATTCTGAATTTGCTGATGAAAGCATTCTTGGGAATCTTGACTTGGAAATGGACTTCTTTGGACTCATTAAGTCGATTTGCCACACGACTCGTGATGACTGTGACGGCGTAGCGGCTGGTTACTGTGGAGTTAATGTGGAAGCTGTAGATGTCGACGTCTCGCTCCTGTATGCAGGAAATAAACAGAGAAAATGAAGAAGGCTGTATGTTCCAATGCCGAAGCAGCACAATTTAACAGTCTTGAGCCTCTTAGAAGTTCTTTGCTTATAATGTTGCAGTTGTCAACAACATTTCAAGTCACTGATATCTAACATATCATCTTTGTCTCAAGTATGAAGGATCATCTCAAATTAAGAGTTTAAATACTTTAAACTTTCTAATATTGGCTGTTTGTTTACAGCACTTAGCTACTTTCTTCATTTAATGAGTTCATGGATTTTTACCCAGTTTACCTATTGCTCTTAATCAAAGTTGTAAGTCAACATTAAACTAAACGTTTACAAAAATAGTGAAAAGGTTTTATTATATGCTTGGAAAACTAAATCTGCAGATTACACAACAGGTTGCTTTTACTTTAAATGCAACATTAAATACAACAATAAGAAAAGCAAGAGACGGCTCTAATACCACCACAATATTGAAATCAATACACTTAGATGAAGATTACTAGACCTTATTCCTTCTATTTGCCTCTTATTTCTCAAAAACGGCAAGATAATTATTTGCGTGGGTGTTCTGGCTGGGGCTGTTAAGTCTGTTCAGTCCAACTTTCAGCTCTCTGTAAATGTTAAAAATAAAAACTAACAGTGCTGCTTTGATCTGATCAAATAATCTCTCAACAGAAATCGTCCAACGTCTCATATTCTCGGATCACAGGAATTCAGCGTACTCATTGTATTATACACAATTTATAACAATCCGATCACACAATACACTGTGAGTCTTCACACAGAATTGCTTGCTTTTATGAATATTTTGAAGGTTCTCTTATTAATAGCACTGCACAATACACAAATTCCTATACAGCCCTTTATGCTATACCACCTGCAGCAATATCAACATAAGGGGAACTCTTAGAATACAGGGGCTTACACAGCAAATAAGTCAGAGCAACACAATGGCCTACGTTTAAGAGTATCTAAAAGAAAAACAACTTTGATTTTCAACAGAATTTCACACAGTAACAGGCCTAATCACTAAACGTTTGGGGGGAAATTCTCGGAAACCCTTTAAATCACACAGAGTACTCTGCACGTACAGTCAATAAAACCTCAACTGACCTAGCCTGGCCTTTCACCTTACCTTAACGGCTGTGACAGCGGCGAAAAAGCTGAGCAAGACGCCAAATAGTATTACGCCAACTGTGGCTCGACCCATGATGATCCACGCAGGACTGAAGCTGGACAAATGCACACAAGCTTATAAACAAACCATGCAGACTCTGCTATTGGTCACCACAGATAAGCCAAGACAACACCCTCCCAGTCATCAACCTCTTACGGTAACACTGGTGTACACTAAACCTGAAATAAAGATCAACACTGGTTGCTCCTGACTAAACAAGCGTATAGCAATAATCCCTGATATTCCCTGAGAAATCAGTTGGCTAATGATTTATTACTCAAGCATGAAATTAACATGTAATTGCAATTTACATTTTCACAAATTCTGACTGGCTGAATTTCTCATTTTAAACTGTTCTTTCACTACTTCTATAATAAAACTTTCTATTTTACATGTAACAGCTTACTTGTGAAAACTGAATTACTACTTCACATTGAAATGAACTGAATACAGCCAGATATTTTACAATATTTATTCAGCACAAGATCATTGTTATTGTTTTTCTAATGAAATTATTCATTGTACAGGCATAGCTGGTCTTCAGTCCACGGCCCTCTCTGCATCACTGATGCTGGGCTAAGAGATCGTTTTAGTCAAATGCTGAAGAAAATAAAAACAGTACGAAGAGTCCGACTCCTCCATGACTAGTTTTTGTGGTACAGTGAATCAAACTGCAGAGATAACAACTAAAAATTACCACTGAGCCGTTATGTATGCATGATGTATCCATTCCTGGGGCTGAAAAGAGCATAAATTATACTGCGATGTTGTTAAGATCGCAGCTCCCCCATTTTACTGATGGGTTGTAATGTCTGTGACATCCACAAATGCTGTAAAGTTCAGGTTTGATAAAAATGTGTTTTGGAGCACAAGAGGCAACAAACATGACCACCCCATGAAACCATAGACACTTCAAGCTCAATCCAGCTGAAAAGAAATAAAGCATGGAGCGTCTGGGTTTTCTGGTTTGATGATTCTGCTGGGCTCGTTTACGTCTGTCACACTATAAATGCATGAAATCTGCCACCCTGGCACTGAAAAGAGCAGCACAATTTCTGAAAAACTAAGCTGAAACCCAAGATTAGATCCAGTCCCCAAATATTTCACCATTGTTTGGAAAGTTAAAACAGTTTCTGGAACAGCATCTTCAACACAGAGAGCTACAGCTGTGATGCTATGAAATCAGAGAGCTCCCCCTGCAGGACAAACCTGTATGGTATGGGCCAACACCCAAGAACAGGGGCTGAGGAGCGTCCATAGTTAGTAACAGTGCTCCTTCAACACAAAACACCTCTAGCTTTGAAACATCAGTAATAAATTCTACAGATTAACTATTATATCTGGATTTACTGTGTTTACCAGGTTGCTTTCACTTCTTCATCTTGATTTTGATCATTGAAGTCCTCATATTCAAGATTGCTTTTTCCTTGAAAACAAGAAACAATGAGATTACAAGCATGTTGTAGCACTGATGACTAGCATCAAAAAAGAAGACATTTAAATGTTTGTCAAGTTGCAGCTGGCTTAGGTCTTAGTGAGATTTCACCATACTGACAGGACTTTCACAAGCACAGTGATGCAAGGTAAGGGGTAAAAAGGTGAGAACACTGTGTGGACAGAGAAACAACCATAAACACCCTCTGCTTCAGCCCAGTCTCAGCTTAAACACTCCCTATATGTGACTTTTAGCGAGGAATACGGTTTCAGCGTTTGTCACAAACCCCAACATATTGGGAGACATTCACATTTCCCAACACGTCATCCCAGCTGTTGACCAACACACAACGACCACACCTTTATTTACCTTCTCAGTCGGGGCAACAGCAGCACAGATGAGTTAGAGCCCAGAGTTACGCTGACCATGGTGGAGGTGGACGCATCTGAAACAGGGGTAGGTGCTCAGAGGAATGGGTTCCCGGCCAAGTTACACCCTGTAGCTTTCTATTCCCATAAACTGTCACCCTTGGAGAGACTCTATGGAATTGGTGATCGGGAATTATTGGCGGTGAAGCTTGCGCTAGAGGAATGGCGGCATTCCTTTGACCGTTTTAACAGACCACAAGATCTTGGAATATCTTGGCACAGCAGAGACTAAACGTTCGACAAGTGTTTAGTCGATTCTATATTTTCTCAAAAGGCACCAGTCCTATTTCCTTAAGACCCTTTCCAGACTAAGAAGTTACATCTCATTAACACTGTTAACATGAGCCATTGTGAGAGGTTGGTAACAAAACCAGTTAGTTTCATGTGAAATTTGACTCGTGTTGCATTTATACCCAGTTAATATGGGTTCAGTCACTCCATATGTAGTTAAACTCAATACTGAAGATGAGTATTAGAAGCTGATGCTGCAAACGTCAAAAACTCCATTATTATTCTATAATTCATATAAATTGTAAAGCATTATAAGATTGGGCTCCGTGGTAAATAACTTTTTAATACAGGGTGATTCAAACAGATTCATCCAATTACGAAGTGATTTATTTAATTTGTAAATCATTACAGAACATACAGTAAATTGGAAATGGTTTGTGAGCATAAACTTTATTATGTAATTTTACAGGCGGCACGGTGGCGTGGTGGGTAGCGCTGTCGCCTCACAGCGAGGAGGGCCTGGGTTCGATTCCCCGACCGGGTTACCGGGGTCCTCTCAGTGTGGAGTCTGCATGTTCTCCTCGTGTCTGCGTGGGGTTCCTCCGGGTTCTCCGGTTTCCTCCCACAGTCCAAAGACATGCAGTCAGGTCGACTGGACATGCTAAATTGCCCCTGGGTGTGAGTGACTGTCTGTCTGCCCTGCGATGGACTGGCGACCTGTCCAGGGTGTATCTTGCCTTCCGCCCGAAGACTGCTGGGATAGGCTCCAGCACCCCCCCGCGACCCTGACGGAGAAGCAGGTTAGAAAATGGATGGATGGATGGATGGATGTAATTTTACGTCTCCGTAGGAACCTCCTCCAGCTGTACGGACAACATCAACACCACAGCCAATCCCATACTCAGTTGAGCATGTCAGGTGTTGCTGAATTCACGGCTCTTTCAGCGGGATTTCGGAGATCGTCCAGTGCTGTGGAACCAACGACGAACGATCTGAGCTGTTGGAGCTTCACTGCCCACAAAATCACGCTGCAGTTATGACGGATTCACTCTTATTGAAGTGGAGAACGCAGAACGCTTTCTGCTCAGGGGTCTCCATCTCTTCTCAGACTGAAGGGAGCAGTCTTCCACTGATGGTCAGAAACTCTATGACCCCCTCTTTCAATAGGTATGTAATTGGGTCCTCAGCATCTCATGATTTAAAACATATGGCGCTTTGAAATCGGATGAATCTTTCTCAATCACTTTGCATTTTGTCTGGAATTGCTAACGTCAACAATACCGTATGAATTAAGACTGCTGTGTCACGTGAATCCAATGTTTTTTCCTTTACCAGTTTCCATCACCCAATCCTGATTGGCTGATCTTAAATGTGAACTGTCTCGTATCGCTGATCACCAAAAAGAACATGTTCTGCCCTCAGATGGAGACGCCAGAACACAGTTCCCAATAAAAATGACTACTCAAGCTGTGCTTAATTAAAACATCGAACGGTTCTGATTCAGCTGTTAAACATTTCATCAGAATTAAGAACAATTAAGAAGCGCGTCTTCAATACACAAGTCTACAGCTGTGACACTGTGAAATCAGAGAGCTCCCCCTGCAGGACAGAGTTGTATGGTACGAGCCAGCATCCAAGAACAGGAGCTGAAGAGCGTCGATAGTCAGTAGCAGTGCTCCTACAACACAGAACATATTCAGCTTAAAAAAACATCAGTAATCAATTTTATAAATGAACTATCATGTCTTAATTTATTATATTTACCAGGTCGCTTTCACATCTTGATCTTTGATTTTGATGGCTGAGCCTGATAATTCCTGATATTCAAGATGTTTTTTTCCTTTGAAATGAGAGACAGTTTATGGAGTCATGAAGTGTTATGGAGCAGTGGTAACTCGTCATAAAAGAAGATATTTAAACGTCTCTGTATGAGTCGCAGCTGGTTTTTGTGACAGTCTTTGGTGACTCGCCATACTGATTTTGGCAGGACTTCCATGAATAAAAATGAATGAGATTTTGCAATACCCACAGATGGTTCAGATTAGTTATGAAGGTAAAGAGCAGCAGCTGTTTTTATTTATTCACAGGATTTTTAACAAATTTGCCAACTACTCATCACAAGTCTTTGAAATGCATTTTATACTGGGTAACTCAATCCTGGTCCTGAAGATCTATCACCATGGAGAGTTCAGATCCAACACACCTGGCTCTAATATTCAGATGCTCCTGAAGGCCTTCAGTACCTGGATTAGGTGTGTGTGATTGGGTGTGGAGCTAAATTCTGCAGGGTGGTAAGATCTCCAGGTCCTGGAAGGGCACCTCTGCTCCATTTCTTTCATTTTCTCAAATCTGATGTTTTCGTCTTTCCTCTTACCGAAAATTCCTTGGATGTTAACATGGCTTGGTTGCTGCTGAACCGCAGGCCACAGAAACATTTCTCCATCTTTCTTATGTCGGAACAACACCACACGCACAGTCCCCATGGTGACGTCCACTTCCTCAATCCTCAGAATCAGAGACACGCTGGGGGACAGAATCAACAAAGACCATGGCACAAATAAATGGTTAACATGGCCTGTTCCACAATGTGTGAAGCAATCACAGCTCCAGACTCATTTTGAGTTTAGTCAGTTGTCAGCAAAGTTAAATCTGAGCGCCATAAATAAATGTGAGTGAGGGAGTGAGTGAGGGAGTGAGTGAGTGAGTGAGGGAGTGAGTGAGGGAGTGAGTGAGGGAGAGAGTGAGGGAGAGAGTGAGGGAGAGAGTGAGGGAGGGAGTGAGTGAGGGAGAGAGTGAGGGAGGGAGTGAGAGAGGGAGTGAGAGAGTGAGTGAGTGAGTGAGTGAGTGAGTGAGTGAGTGAGTGAGTGAGTGAGTGAGTGAGTGAGTGAGTGAGGGAGGGAGTGAGGGAGGGAGTGAGAGAGGGAGTGAGAGAGGGAGTGAGGGAGAGAGTGAGGGAGTGAGGGAGGGAGTGAGGGAGGGAGTGAGAGAGTGAGTGAGAGAGTGAGTGAGAGAGTGAGTGAGTGAGTGAGTGAGTGAGTGAGTGAGTGAGAGAGAGAGTAGTTTACTGGCATGTAGCTAAATATGCAATGTTTTCATGAACTGCATTCCTGAAATAAGTAAAATCCCTGTAATTCTCAGATTGTGTTCAGTGTTATATTGATTTTAAAATACGGCTGCAGAACCAGCATTAATTCTAACAGGCATCAGAAACGGCTCACAGGTCGTGCTTTTGTGCCATGGAAAATTATTATGAAATGAAAGCGTTAAATATTTGGGTCCTATATGACATCACTGTCCAAATCACTGTTTACAACAAGCACTACAGTCCAAATAATAGCGCCATATTCGACCAGATCCCAGAAAGACTGAGAAACCTAAACATACTAAGTTACTTAAATGTCTATCACAAGCTTTAATTGCTCGTGTTCAGTTTAGAGCTTTGTTTAAGAAAAAATTAAGTAGATTCAATGGTCTGGCTTAATGCTAGTGTTACTTAGGAATTTCCATTAATTGGCCAATAGATATTAAAATTTTGGACCTGGCAGAAATTTGATGAATAAATTCTACTTTAAATTTCTACATGTCCTTCTACATTAAAGATTGCTATTTTTAAAGTGGGTGTGGATGAACGGCATGTTACGATTTTCTGTCTACATTTCACAGGCTCCGTTTTACACATGGAAGTTGTCAATTAATTATTAAGTGAAATTAATTTATCTACTGCGTGCCAAACCAATTTAAACAATATATTGTACTCTCTATTTGTAGTCCACATTACTTTAAAGCCTTGAACAGCCTATTCTTCCTTCCATTTCAACGCTGGTTTAATACCTGTCAGTCTCATGCTTGCTGGGCTCCTGTCCCCACAAAAACATCACATCATTCAGGCCATCGTGATAAAGGATATGAGAGGTGTTGAGCATTAAGGAATAATCCGTTTTGTAATGAAGAGCGATTTGATTGAAGCCTTTTGTTGAGAGTTCGCCATTCATTGAGAAATCTGTGAAGGGGGGGACGCGGCAGATGGAACAGTAACATAAATCACTCTCATTAATGCATTATTACAAAAATATTAGGTGTCTGAACAAGGTGAGTCAGCGGAGCACCAGGTATCAAGCACCTCACCTGAGGAGGGGTCCGTCAGGAGGCGGAGTTTGGAAGCGGCAGGGAGATCATAACATACTGGCTTAGGCTGATCAAGAGAAGAGATCAAGAACCTCACGCCAATCACTGAAAGACAGGGAGAGAGAGAGGAACAAGACAGACCTTCAAAGATGAGGATTATTAAAGTGCAAATCACAAGACCAACTTCTACCTACCTGGAGGTGGAGTTGTTGGAGCTGGAAATTGAAACGCTTTCCTTTTTAGTAATTCTGCAGGCAATACAAAGGAGCGTTATCATTTGATTCAGTTTGTAGAAAGCAATATTTATTAAAGTGTGTACAAACTATTGGCTTGAAACTGAAATGATCAGCTGAATGAAGTTTTGCAACAGCCATTTAAAGACGTCAAGCAGAAATCACAAAGAAATACAACTGGAACCACTTCAGTGTCTATAAACAAACTAAAAACACTGGTAATATCTGAGGTCATGAAAAGAGAAGTGTGTTTTAATCTGAACATGAGTAATTCTCTGCCGGGATGTTCTCTCTTTGTCATTGATGTTAAAAAGTCAATTCATCAGATTTCTGCCCCAAGTGCTATTACTGTGAAGGCAGTCTGATGGATTAATCTGAGTCTGGAGGATCGAAGAAAACGCTACCTGCCTAAACACGAAGTGCTAACCATAAAGTCTAGATGAGGCATAACGGTCTGGGACTGTTTATCATGGTTTGGGCCCCTTAGTTCCAGTGAATGCCAACTTTTGTGGCAGCAGTTTGTCGAAGGCTTATACCTGTTCCTGTTGTAGCATTTGATATCATGTAGTGGGCAGTACTGCGGTCCTTCACACAGTAGACCAGAGTTCAAGCATACCCAGTAAGAGCCCGTGGACAAAACTCTTTACACTAAAGTCACCTATATCCGTAATATGATTAGATTTTAAGTTCTAAGAGGGTCTGCCAAATGTCATAAATGTATATATTAGCATGGCAATGCCCCACTGTGTCCACTAAGAAACAGTTTGGTGTGGAAGAACCTGACTGAGTCCCGATCTTTGCCCCATCCACACTTTTGGAATGATTTGGCACCAATATCAGTGCCTGACCTCACTAATGCTTTGATGGGTGAAAGGAGGTAGCAGTGCAGGGTTTCAAAATCTAAAAAGCTGCAAAAGCTGAAACCAACTCCATATTAATGCCCTTGGCGTTACAATAAAATGTTCAGTAAGGATTGAAATAAGATGTTTGCGTGTTTATATAATTATTAATACTTCTGGCCATGTACTGCACTTTAACATTTCTGTGGCGACAACTTTCCTGCATGTGTACGCAAGCTTATGACCCACAGCGTCCTTCAGCTGTCCGGATATGCAAAGAGCAGTAAAGTAATCATACACACACAGAAACTTACTGCTGGAAGAAATACTTCGCAAACGAGAATGTGCTCTTCCTCCTGCAGAAGAAACAAATTTACGTCACTATAATTTTCGCTTTCGAACAACTAATGCTGAACAAACAGCTGACACAATAAAAAAAATAACTAAATGATCTTATTACAATTTTACATTTAAACATTCATGTAAAAGGAAATCACAGCCATAATTACAGGCACACTTTCCAAGGCCTAGATCAAAGCAAAGGTAAAATATGAAACCGATGAGTCAGTTATCTTTTTCTGAACATCTGCCTTTAAATGATTATGATCAAAGAGGTTTTAAAGTTTATTCTTGATTCAAGTGATTCAACAATTTTTCACAGTACGATAGTCTCGGAAAACGTGTCGGGGTACACGGTATTTTACAAACAGTAAAAGCAGAACTGCGCTATTGTAGCTGTTTGAGGTGGAGCACTTTAAATATTTTGTATCCAACTGATGATTATTTTCATTATGGATTCATCTGTCGATTATTTTCTTCATTGATCGATTGATTGGCTTTTAAACATTCTGAAAATAGTGAGAAATGCCATCACAAGTGATAGAAACAAACATGATCAAAATAGTTGCTACTTTACTGCATTTACTGCCAGACTGATCCTGTCTGCACCTTTAACTCACCCTTATGTCAGCTGTGTGAGCGATTGAGCGAGCGAGCTTGTGTATGTGTTTCTTTATGGGGTCAAATCAGTGTCTGTGTGTGTCTAAGTTAGAGGCAACCAAACAGTAAGAGTGCTGACTTAGCCGGGAGCAGAGATGTAGAAAGTTTCAAGCCCACTGACAGGCAGTCGAGGAGGAAAGGAGATGCATATGTGCGGTGTAATGCTTGGAGTAAGCCTAGCTTTAAACCGCCGCTTTTGGTGTAGGGTTGGGTCCAAATATTTGACTACTCAGATATTTTTTCATTGGGTACATTTGGCTTTTTGTGGGGGATTGGATATTGTTTTTTTTTTTTTTCTTTTGGCTTGAACTGCAAAATACTGCCAAGTTCTGGGTTCTGGGGAAGACACTTTACAGAAAGAAAGACTACAGTAAATAATGCAGCTTTGATTTATATTTGCTGAAAACAGTAACAAACATGGCAAGAAGAAAGACAGCCTCTCCAGTGCTAACAGCTAAGAAGACAGCCGCTTGCTCCACGGAAAACCATCACTACACCCGTATTCAGGCTCTACAACATAAAAGTCCTTGTACAAATTAACCTAAAATTGCCCAACCAAAACACGTATTTTCTTGAAGAAAAAAAACAAACTGAACTACTTAACCGTGTGTCAAGACTGAAACCTCGAGTCATCTAGGGTTCTCCAGAGAACCCCCAACATTACAGGATTTTGAAATGGGCTTTTATTGATGGTCTACATTTAGCCAAAAAAAATAATAAATAACAAAATAAAAACAAAATACTTGCCCAACAAATGAATATCTGCATTGTCAAATATTCAGGTTCAGCCATACTGTAAACATAATTAATGTCAGTTTTACTTAAATAATGCCAGCAGGCTAAAATGCCATAGTACAGGCTCAGTTTCAGCACAAATGACACACGTTTAGAAGATAAAGCTGCAGACTGCTGCCATGTGCAGTTTTACTTTGGCATTTAGTGGGGCTGACTTAAAAAAACAAAAAAAAAAAAAAAACAAAAAACAAAACTGTACTGTTTACACCATAATAAACACAGTGGTCTGGTCAAGAGGACCATTTGGCTCTAAAGCTCAAAAACATTCTTTTGTACTTTTCCATTATGTGTTCTATTTCTTCTGTACACAGAAAAAGTACTTGCGTGATGTTTTTCTAGGTTTCGTTTGCATTTCCTTTTCTCCCTCTTTAGGTTTGTGGGCGACCTGTGTCTCCTCTCCTTCGGGCTTGGTGACCACCATGGAAGTCAAAGGGGTCACAAATTCATATTTAAGAGAGAGATCCAGGATTTCTTTCCTGGCTGCTTCCTTCTCCTCCCCATTAAGTGTCATCCTGAAACACAGAACTAATGGTGCTCAGTGTGATTTACAAACATGCCCCTACAGAACCACACAACGATGAACATGTCCGGAACACCAAACAATGCAGATCACTTCACTTCTCACTCACTCTTTCTCCAGGAGCTGCTTCACTGTAAGATAAGCCCAAAGTCTCTGGGTGAAGTGCTCATGTTGTGGCAAAACTCCCGCTATGTCTTTCATGAACACGGAGTCCTGGTAGGTCACTCTACTGTTTTTCTGCAAAGAGGCAAGAACAATAAAATGAGAATGAGGTACTGCGAGCAGAAGCCATCTGTATACACTGAAGTGATCCACCTTTACTGCTGGAGGTGAGTGTAAGATAACGACGGACTGAGTGAACAGATAAAACGTGGACAGCACAACAAAACTTGTATGATGGTCCTGAAGCACTGTCACGAATTCGATGCCTGCTAAGGCTCCTTTTCAGTTAAAATGTTGCCCGAAGAGAGAAGCCTTTAGAAGATAGTGACTAGTTAGGCAGCTGCCTCTAGAATGGAACACTATACAACTAGAACTGTGCCTAATAAACTGGCAACTCCAGTCCAAGCCGTCAGCCTGGGGCGGAGCTTTGGTCAGTTACATCGATGCTAAGCAAGATGGAAGAGAAACTAATCGCTGCTAAAAATTTCTCGTCAAAGTGGCCTGGAAGCGAAAAGTCTTAACAGCGTTAAACCAGGATTAGTCTTACTGAGACTGCGATGACCTCTGCTTGGAAAGTCTCCAGGCTGTTGTCTGTGATCTGTCCAGCAACTACAATCTCTGAGCCGTTGTAGTAGTGGCTGAATCTGGTCTGCGTAACATTAGAAGATCCAGTGTAGTTCAGCTGGACGCCGGTTAACAGAGGAACGGCCACCTCCTCATAGAAACCCTACAAAACAAAGACGGCGCTGAAATGCTGCAATAGAGCCGCGACACTAGAATGAATTTCACTGACACCTTCTATCCCACCTGTAGCTGTAGGTCAGCATCTGAGTCCTCATAGATCCTACGAGCACGTCCATGGTTTTCCAGAGCCATTTTATTCAGGAAATCAAAGTTAACATCAAATCCAAACCCCAGACAGTACAGAGGAAACTTCCCCCCAATGGCCTCTTTCACATTGGCCTGAATCCTTGTTGGGTCACTCTCACCTGTTGAAGAACGAGATGTTACCTACAGAGGTTAATTTTCCTGAGTGATGGAATCAGGCAAGATCCAGAGAAAGGAAAAACAACATTGATCTGTCTGTGTAACTGTTTCAGGTTGTTGCTGCTACAGGTTAGCCACCAGCATATAGGCCTCACTGCATGCCTGAGTTTATTATTTGTTTTTGCCTGTGTTTGGGGCTCCGTCAGTCAGCAGGATGAGGATGGAGGCAGATTGCTCTTGTGGATGTTTCTTGATCATCTCCACTCCCTTCAGCACTGCAGCATTGATATCTGTGGCTGAGGGGCAGAGATCAGCAATTTAAACATTAGATATTTACCAAAAAGCCACCTTCTCTATTAAGGACCCGTATCCTACTTTTTCATGCAGCACGTTTATGTGACCCTTCTCCAGAAGCTCTTAATCAGTGGCTATGATTAGGCCCAGCATTATTACACTCAGCTGTTTTGATCACTGGCCAACCCAAAATGACTTACTTAATATATGTTTTTATTTATTTATATATATATATATATATATATATATATATATATATATATATATTTGGGGGCAGTCGTGGGCTGGAGCTTAGGGAGCTGGCCCTGTGACCAGAAGGTTGCCGATTCGATCCCCAGCACCGACAGTCCATGACTGAGGTGTCATTGAGCAAGACACCTAACTGCTCCCCGGGCACAGTGGATAGGGCTGCCCACCACTCCGGGCAAGTATGCTCACTGCCCTCTAGAGTGTGTGTGTGTGTGTGTGTGTGTGTGTGTGTGTGTGTGTGTGTGTGTGTGTGTGTATATATATATATATTCTCTAGTGTGTATGTGGTTTCAGACGTCCATGAGGTGAAACACATGTGTGGAGGACTGTTGGGTGGATTTAAGGTCTGGAAGTGTATGAACACAGACTGTTTTAACCAAGGAAGTAACCAAGCACACAGTATAGACAAATACAGTAAATACTGTTATCCAAATTTGAATGTGGCAAAATAATCAACTAGCTCATCAACACAAGTTATAAATGGCAAAAATAATAAGCATACTAAAAAAATGATGCTGGTCATGATCGCAGAGCATGGTTTTTCTGAGTTTTATGTGTTTTGTTAAACTAGCCACTAAGCTGGAATGTCATACCGCTGTGTTTAAATGTGTGTGATCAATTACAGAATACTATCAGGCAATTATACAAAGTCAAAATCACCCTCCTTCTAGAATTCATCACCACCTTTTGGTTAAACTTTCTAATTGGTATTTAAATTTTTATTTAAATAAAATATTTGATTTACAAGCTTAGGTTTGAATATGGGCACAATCTTACGTCCACGTTCTTCAATCTTTTTCACAAAGTCCTTTGCAAGTTCCAGGTTCCTCTCTGTGGCTTGGCGGAGTTTAGGTTTCCATAGATCTACTTGACTATCAAAGATGATCAGACCAAAGTAGTCCTCCGCAGCAAGATCTCCCAATATTTTCAGCAATGCTTCACGAGTCTAGAATGAAAAGATTCATCAGCAAATCTTGGTGCTATTTTGGCACATGCATCAAAATTATTTTATTTGTTAATAATACAGAGTAAAATCACAAGTATTAAATCAAGCAACTCTCAACAGTGTAGTTTACCTGCTCAATCTTTCTCCCGCTCATGGAGCCACTTCGGTCAATGACTAACACCACATTTTTCGGTATGCGTGGAATATCTGTAGGTGCAAAGTAGTGGACGAAATAACCATCTGATGCCTGACAGGATTGAGAGATAAGACAAGAGAATGAGAAAAAAGGAGAAACCATGATACGTCTTCAAAACCACATTAAACGCCACCAGCAAACTATTCGGAAGACATGCCAAAAGAAAGCCTTTTTATCATCTAACGACCAATCCAAGTGAGTGGAGTTCTTTAGATGCTACTGGAAGCAATTTTTATGGTAGATGAAACATTAGAGCAGTTTGGTAACAAATAATCAAAGTGGGTTTGATGTAAACATATGGATGGTTATACAGAAATGTGCCTCATCCCCAGTGTTAAGTAAGGACACTGATGTTTTGAGGCTGGGAACCTTGATAGGATACATGACATCATGGATATATGCCAGGGGATTTTAAATGAAAAACTTGCTGCCTTTGCAAAAAGCTAAAATGCATCATGGTTGGCCATTCCAGCAGAACAGTGATCCCAACCTGACCTAAACCCCTCCTCCTTGGGGAGGGAGATATCGTTGACCTCCCCTGGAGTTCAGCGTTTTGTATGTGCCCATTTCTGCCGTGTTTAATAAACAGCAGTTCTTGCAGTAATTAAGTTCGGTAAGGGACGTTTCACAATGACCTAAATGCTGGAGTGCCAATAACTAAGAGACTTGGTTTTGTTTAAAATATATATTTTTTGATAAGGTTTTTTTGTGTTACTCTCACTACATTAACTTTAATTACATTAGATTTATCATATTTTCAGTGTGAAATTGACATTGAGCTGCTTGTCCATAAAGACATTTTTAATTATTTTTTGTCCATCAACACCAATGGCCCCAATAATCGTAAAGCTGTAGATCTACCATCAATACTGTGCAGTAACATGTAATACCTGTAGTTCTCCACTGGGATTTGGTCTGTCTACATCATACATTATGATCAAGTCTCCATTTAGTCCATTTTCACCACAAATGTCACACCTGGTCTGCTGCTCACGAGTGGGGTAGAAGTTCACCCACGCCTGCAAATACAAAACATTATTCCATAATTATTTGGACATCTCTGCTACAGTTTTTCTTCTTGTTTTCACTTCAGTTGGTTGTTGCTATACTGCTTGGACATGGTAATGAATCTTGCAAATGCATCAAGCTTCTCCTATTTAATACTATGGCCCAGTCCCATTTCTTCTTTTTCACCCCCACCCCTTGTTTTCAAGTATTATTAATCGTCGTAATTTTTAACAGCGAAAAGTCTTCCGTTTGTGGGTTTCTTTGGTCTCTTTTGCTCCATCTTGCCAATTTTTCTTTTTATTAATGCAGTGGTGTAAAGCGCCGCCACTGGACTCTAGAGTGTTCTCTGGAGTGACCAATCACGCTTCTCCATCTGGCAATCCAATAGATGAGTCTGGGTTGGGCAGTTGCCAGGACAACGGTACTTGTCTGACTGCATTGTGCCAAGCATTTCATGCTCCCAACTTTGTGGGAACAGTTTAGGGACGACCTGTTCCAACAAGACCGCGCACCAGTGCACAAAGCAGGTCCATAAAGACATGGAACGAGTTTGGTGTGGAAGAACTGCACAGAGTCCTAATCTCAACCCAATAGAACCCCTTTGGGATGAATTAGAGCGGAGACTATTAAGGTCAGGCCTTCTCGTCCAACATCAGGTGTCTGACCTCACAAATGCGCTTCTGGAAGAACGGTCAAAAATTCCCAGAAACACTTATATACCTATGTATGTATGTAAGTAAGTAAGTAAGTATGTAAGTGTATATATATATATATATATATATATATATATATATATATATATATATATATATATATATATATATATATATATATATATATATATATATATATATATATATACATACACACACACACACACACACACACACACACACACACACATACATACATATATACATACATATATATACATATATATATATATATATATATATATATATATATATATATATATATATATATATATATATATATATATATATATATATATATATATATGTATGCACATTTTTTTCATTCTCACCTCCTTTAACCTAAATTTAACTGAAGGATTGACAAATTATACTAACGACTCTAAGTACAGGTCGTACTCACCTCTGTACCAGATCGTGTAGTGGTTACAGCATTGGCCAGTTCATTAGTGTTCAGCCCTCCTTTCACTTCCAGTAAGGAAATACCTGGACTCTCATGGATGTAAACATCAATCTAACAGACACACATGAACAACAATAATTAGTATTGAAACTAAATAGCATAAAAATATTTTTTTCCCCATTGTCCCATCTTACATACAGTGTCCTCCGTTAGCGCAGCACAGAAGGACTGATCCCCATTAAGTCTGCTTTGTGCCTTTACCTTGAAATCTGCTACAGGCTGCATCGGTTGGGCGTTGATGAGTAGCTGATATTTGCCAAGTCGACGTTGTAGCAGCTCCTCATAGGTCAGTTCGAAGGTCACTTTGCTGAAAGCAGCCACTGTCACTGAGGTTTTAAACTCCTCCAGAGTCCTTCCTACTGAGCTGGAACACACAGGGATCTGGTATTAACACAGCTTCTAACAGTACATGCACTGGCCACTTCATTAGGAACTCTTGTACACCTCCTGTCATGTAATTATTCAACCAACCAATCATGTGGCAATGCTGGGGGAAAACGTGATCTACATGACACTGACTATGGCATATTGTTGGTGCCAGACAGGGTGGTATTTCAGAAGCTATTTATTTATTTATTTTTACACACAACAATCTCTAGAGTTGATGAGAGGTCAGAGGACACTGGCCAGACTTGCTCAAGCTGACAAAAAGGCTACAGTAATACGGATAACCACTCTTTACAGCAACTCACCAATGTGTTCTGCTCTTGTTTCATGAATGATGCCAAATCTGTTGTAAAATGTGATGGTGAAACTGTAATATAATGATGTTTTGGATTAGATACCTGACCATCCCAGCGCTTTCTCCCCGAGACACTGCCTGACTGTACTGCTGCTGAGCCTCTTCTTTCTCCTTCACAACTCCATCATACGTCTTCCCCTCCATGGTCCTGAGAGACAGAGATGTTTTTTCAGACATCAACTTTTGAACATTCTGTGTAATTAAAAAAAACTTTACAACTTACTTCATTTTCCAGATGTGGTTCTCCTTGTCTTAAGGATACACCTGACTAATCCAGTGTTATCAAGCTAAGTAATAAACATTGAGAACAGAGATTTGGTTCCATAAAAAATCTATTTAGAAAAAAGAGAATGTACTAAAGTTATTTTATTATTACAATCATCATCATGGTGGTGCTAAAGTAGCTAGTTACCCTTTCTCTCAATGAGTTTTGTGATTTAATTTGATTAATAACCTTTCTGCTGCAATTGCTGTGAGGTAACATTAAACCTATCAAACATGCAAATACAGAAATAACAGTGGGAAAATTATTTTGTTCGAGTCATGTTTACTCACATTCTGAATTTGCTGATGAAAGCATTCTTAGGAATCTTGACCTGGAAATGGACTTCTTTGGACTCATTAAGTCGATTTGCCACACGACTCGTGATGACTGTGATGGCGTAGCGGCTGGTTACTGTGGAGTTTATGTAGAAGCTGTAGATGTCGACATCTACTGCCTGTGTGTAGGAAAAACCAGTGAAACCGGAGAAGATTTACCATTTACCAATGTCACAGTTAAATTTAAGAACAGCATTGAGTGTCATAGCTATTAATAACATTATAGCTGGAAAATGTTTGTTTACCAGACTGTCAATTAGATTTAAAGTCAATGATATATTGCACATTATATCATCCTGGTCTTAAGTACAGGATATCAAATTAAAGGTTTAAATACTTCACACTTTATATTATAGACTGTTTATTTATAATGCTTAGGGAAATTACACTTTCTTCAATTAATGAGTGCACAGATTTTTACCCGGTTTCCATTTCTACCCAATTTGTCTACTGTTCCTCATTAAAAATTTCCTGAAACTCAGATTAAAGACAGCCAGTTTCATGATATTGAGCTGTTCAGTGTGCTAAGTAAAAAATAAATGATCATTTGTGATTTTGCTCATTCAATTACGGCAATTATATGTTGTTTCACGACTTTTGTACATGAGCCAGGTTTACTCATTTCTACATTCTCTATTAAAATATAGCAATAAGAAAACATACGCAATGATTCTACCATCCCAGTATTGAGATGAATACACCTAAATTAAGGTTACTAGACCTAATTCCTTCCATTTGCCTCTCATTTCTCAAAAATTCAAATATCATTATTGCGTGGGTGTTCTGGCTGGAGTTAAGTCTGTGTGGTTCAACTTCCAGCTCTCTGTAAATATTGCAAGTAAAAACTAACAGTGTTATCAAAAACTGAAGAAACTACTTTCATCTGATAGACACTGGTTTCTAACAGAAAATAACTGCTTGATTTCTTTAATATTTTGACACCTTTCTTTAGTAGCACTGCACATTATACCAATTCCTATACTACCCTTTATGCTACACCACCTGCAGCAACAAATATCATCACAGCAAGGGGAACTCTTAGAACACAGGGGCTTACAAAGCAAATAAGTCAGATCAATAAATAGTCAGACATCTAATAATATCTATTTTCATACAGTAACAAGCCTAATCACTAAATGTTTGGGGGAAGCTTTTTCTTGAGTCAACCAGTAAGTAGTAAGTCAGAATCCCTTTAAAGCAAAATCACACAAAGTACACTACATGTAAAAACAGTCAATAAAACCTCAACTGACCTAACCTGGCCTTTCACCTTACCTTAACGGTCGTGACAGCGGCGAAAAAGCTGAGCAAGACGCCAAATAGTATTACGCCAACTGTGGCTCGACCCATGATGATCCACGCAGGACTGAAGCTGGACAAATGCACACAAGCTTATAAACAAACCATGCAGACTCTGCTATTGGTCACCACAGATAAGCCAAGACAACACCCTCCCAGTCATCAACCTCTTACAGTAACACTGGTGTACACTAAACCTGAAATAAAGATCAACACTGGTTGCTCCTGACTAAACACTATAAGCATATATAAGCAATAATCCTTGTTAGTGGTAAGATGTTGTGCTGATATGGAAGAAATCTGTTGGCTAATGATTTATGAATTTATCTTGTATGTTCAGGAACAATGTTTACTCTTAAGTACTAAATTAACATGTAATAGTAATTACATTCACAAATTAAATTCGGACAAACTGAATTTCTCATTTTAAGCTTTTTTTAAATTCTTACAAAGGAAAATTTTCTATTTTTACATCTAAGAATTCAATTTGTTTTATTTGTGAAAACTTAAGTACTACACTATATTGACTGAAATTAACTGAAAACAGTCAGGTATTTTATTCATAATATTTATTAAACATAAGATTTGTTATTGTTTTACAAACAAAATGATTAATGTTAGAGACAATAGGTTGTGAGTCCATGAGCCCCACCACATCACTATATTAAATTTAAATATTTAGGCTCAATAAAAATATGTCCGGAGTGCTGCAGAAAACACAAACATGACCAGTCCCTAAAATCATACACACTTCAAGTTCAGCCAAACTGAAAAGAAATAAAACAAGTGTCTGGCATTAAGAAATTAGCACAGTTTTTCAGTTTGATGATTCTGCTGAGCTTAAAAGAGAAAAGAGAATCAAAGTGTTACAACCTCTGAAAAACAAAGCTGAAAACCTGATTAGGTGGATTTTAGATCCAGTCCCTAAATATTCCACCACTGTTTAAAACAATAAATCAGGGTTTGAAACAACGTCTACATGTCATGAAATCAGAGAGCTCCCCCTGCAGGACAAACGTGTATGGTACGAGCCAGCATCCAAGAACAGGCGCTGAAGAGCATCGATAGTCAGTAGCAGTGCTCCTACAACACAGAACACCTTTAGCTTAAAAACAATACAAGTTCTACTGATTAATAATTATATCTTTATTTATTATATTTACCAGGTCGCTTTCACTTCTTGATCTTTGATTTTGATGACTGATCCTGGTAATTCCTCATACTTAAGACTGTTTTTTCCTTAAAAGCCAGAGATAGAAAGGTTACTAGCATTGTTAGAGCAGGGATAACTCCTGTGAATACTTCAGAACATAATCTCTATCTGTATAATCCATTAAAACAGATATTAACCATATTGTGTGTCACTGTACTCAAACAGAAAACCCAACTTGAAATGCAATTCAATGCCAGGTTTAATTTCAGGTTGCGACAAGGGTTTTTTTTCGGGAGTTATTCTGTTAATAAACATTTATTGAAAACACATTTACTGTGCTGCTCTGTTGTTCCATCTTCATTAGAACAGCTTGTTTGTCTCATCCTAAGCTAGGGCTGATTCTTGATTAACCCCTTAAAATCCCAGGCTTATTACATACCAAGTCTTATTATTGAGTAACTACAGGGACTTCAATGCAAACTGTGTGAGCTGTTAAGTTATAAAAGTGTGTAATAAAACTTTGGGCCTGGCCATTTAAGCGGATAAAGTAGAATCGTCATGTTTTGGCTTAAAATTCCTTAAAAGTCCTTACATGGCTTAAAAATGAGACTGTATATAGTAAAAACAGTATGTATATTTAAGTTATTTAACCTAAATTCTGAAATCACATAGCTTAAAATGTGTGCATAATTCAGAAGTTAAAATATACTAATTGTTACAATCATTAAAAAAAACAGGAAAGTATCAAAGTAGCTTTCCATATAATATCCAGCACAATTATAAATGCAAAAAAAAAAAAAAATCTAATTAAAATTACATCCGGTTTGTAAAAACAAAATAGCTTGAAACCAAATGCTTGACTAAGAGTCTGCTGCAAAATACTGTGGGGGAAAAATGTGGAAAAAGTAAGGACACCCTTACATATAACACTATTCCAAACGTGTCAAACTGAAATCAGGTGCTAATGATCGGAACACCGGTAGAGAATATCTTGGAGAAACTTGTCTTGTTTTAACAAATATCTGGACTGCTTTTCTCTCTTTTATTGGAGTGTGGTATCTTCATGCCTAGATCAAAAGAAGATTTAAAACCACTACCATTTGTCCAGGCCAGGCAGATCCAGCAAATTGAACAGTATGCAGATAGCAAGAAGCCCAAAATTTTATCACAGAATCTGCAGGTAGCTTGTCACTGATGATGTAAAAGTGCGTGTATCTACCATCACAAAAACACAAATTTGACACACATGGGAGAGGTGTGCCAGGAGCAGAACGTGAGACCATCTATAAAAAAAAAGTTGAAGCTGAGTGAAGTGAAATTTGGCCTTCCAATAAGATAATGATCCAAAAATTACAAGCCAATCCACCAAGGAACGGCTCAAAGGTCTAGATAAAGCCCAAATCTGAATCCCACGTAAAATGCTGTGGGGGGATTTGAAGCAGGTTAAACATGCAAAAAAAAATAAATAATAAAACCCTCAAATATTGCATAGTTGAAAGAATTTTACAAGAATGGGCACATTCTTTCCTGGTAGACAGTTACAAGAAATGCCTACATAAAGTTGTTTCAACCAAAGGAAGCAGCATCAGTCACTAAAGCACTGAGCGCATAGAAATTACTGTCCATGATAAGTGATGGTACGATACAGCTACAGAGAAATTAGCTGAAACACAGTACTGTTTTAGGTAGCTTTTTACATGAAGCTTTTTCCAGAACTTAATGTAAAACTCAATGTAAAAAAAATTGCCCCTTAATTGTCAAGTATTTATTTCACTTTTTTCTACCATGTTGTGAAGATTCACTCATTTTCACAGACTCAAACATTTACCACTTTTTTTTCTGTAATCTGCAACAATATAATGTTCTTACCAAAAATCCCTTGTATGTTAACATTTTTTGGTTGCTGCTGAACCACAGGCCACAGAAATTTCTTTCCATCTTTCTTATGACGGAAGAAAACCACACGCACAGTTCCCATCGTGACGTCCAATTCATCTTTTCTCAGAATCACAGCTACACTGTGGGCATAAATAAACTGCCATTATGACCCGTTTCATCGTGCATAATGTATTGTGTAAGGCACGTACCACCAGAAATTATTTTAAGTTGGCAACAATAGTTACTGACGAAGGGGGCTACAAACCGAAACGTAGCCCATTTGCAGTTTTGATTATAGGACTAGATTACACCATATGCTATGAACACTGTATAGCGCAATGTTTCTAGTAAGAAACCACTACCATGCTGCTCAAAAGCAAGTGGATAAAAAAACACTTTAACCATAAAATATCAGTTTGTGTAGGTGTGACCACTGGCAAATGACTCGTGTTAATATGTAGTGTGTTGTGAATACAGTACGTTTGAGGTGCAGCTAAAGGTCTAAAATATGCTTTATGTGTAATAATTTCTATGTGAGAGGAAAGACTGTTCTTATTTCAGATTCTACGCTGGTTTCTTACCCGTCAGTCTCATGATTGGTGGGCTTCTGATCCCACAAAAATGTCACAGTATTCAGGCCATCATAGTAATGGATGCCACCGATGCTGAGCTCCAGGTTATGATTTGTTTTGTATTGAAGAGCAATTACCCTGAAGCCTTTTGATGAGAGCATGCCACTCATGGAAAAATCTGGAGAGGAAATAAGAAATAACAGGTAGAACAATAACATTATTAATCTTACGCACTAATTTTCACTAGTACAAACACTTTTCCCACAAAATTTGGCACTAATCATTAACTTGTTAACTGAATTTGCTCTTTTTACATGAAAAAAAGTAACTGCATTATATGAATAATCTGTGACTGTTGTGTCCAAACCTGCAGCAATAATACGGCTTGTAAAACGTTTTTAAAAAATGTTGTTATTTAAAGTAAACCATAATCGCTGGCAAAGGGTTTAAAAATATGCTGAAAAGGACACGAGCTAGACTCTAATAAAGTAACGTCTTTTACTTGAATATCAACTGCTGATATGAACCAAAATGTATTCTAAAAATAAATAAATTAATTAATTAATTAAAAAAATAAAAAAATAGAACCATGAAAAAAAGTATAGAACCATGAACACTCAAAGAACCATATGCATGATTAAACGGTCCTTTGTATGGTGAAATGGTTCTTCAGACTGATGGAGAATGTGTTCATGCTTCTTTATAGACCCCAAAAGGGTTCTGCTTCTGTTACGATGTCAAGCTTGTAACAATAGAAACAACCTTTTTTGGTGCTGTACAGAACCGTATTCAAAAGGGTTCTATACAGAACCGCATTCAGCACATTTTCCATCAATCTGAAGAACGATTTCAAAGAACCGTTTAATTATACAAATGTTATTTTATGTTGTTCATGGTTCTATACAGAACTCCTTACTTTAGTAAAGAACCCTTAAAGAACCATCTAAGACTATTTTAAAAAGACAGGCCATCTGCAGGCATGTGCTGTTATTCGCTGCCATTTCCGCTGAGGGTAAGGTTTCAGTAAAGTTTTAAACTAGCTTAATGACTGCAAGGCGTTCTCTGACAGCACGAGTCTCGGCTAGGAGTCTTTCCACCGCTTCGTGCAGTTTCTCGTTCAAATATTCCTCAGTACTCATGTCCAGTAAACATGAGTTAAATCACTAATGACATTCTCTCTTTTTAAAACAAATACAGGCTTACCATTTACACAAATAGCCTTCTGCCCAATGACTGCTCCCCAGAAGGACAAGCGGCTTAGAAAATGTGTGTGTGTCTGTGTGTGTGTGTATGTATATGTGTGTGTTTATCTATACAGCTTTACATATTTTCTCATGTGTAGTTACAACAGAAAACTAGTCATTTTGAAAGTAGAAACATCGTGATCTCATTTATGTAGCAAGGTGAAACATCATGAAACAGCAGGAAGGAACTGAAAACGTACTTGCATGATTGTGAATATAAGCAGAATGAAAGGAGGAGCCACAATATAAATGTCCAGTACCCAGAATATATTCCTGTTCTGTAAAATTCCACAACTGGAGCTCAGCTGTGGTTGCAGTCCACATAAATTAAAACAAAATGAACTTAAAAGGTTAAATTTAGAAGGTTCTGCAATGGCGTATGCAGCATTGTTTAAGGACAGCCGTTTAAGGCAAGTCCTCTTAATTTTCCTTACTTTGCAGACATTTCTATGCATTTCTCTCTACCTGGCCACCTGCAGGCATGTGCAGGTTAATTTAAAACGTGCAGATTAATTTAGAATCCTGATTTTCCAACAGTCAAACCAGTGTTACAACAAATGGATGGACATGTGTAAATCCAGCTGCAATTTTGTGTGAGATCCTTTTCTGTACACAAAGAATAAGAGCACAAAGCCTCACTTGAAGAGGGGTCCATCAAGAGGCGGAGTTTGGAAGTTGCAGGTAAGTCAAAGCAGAGTGGCTTAGGCTGATCAGGAGCAGAACTCAAAAACCTCACATCATTCACTGAGAGAAAATGCAGAAAAAGACAAGGTTGCACTTTGACGATGAGCATCATTAAAGCATTCTGTTCGCTAATTAACATCACAAGATCAACAACAAAAAACCTTAAATCTACCTGGAGGGGCAGCTGTCGAAGGTGGCAACTGGGGTGCCTTAGGCACAAGTAGTCTCATCACTAATTAGTAATAAATAAAAAAAGAACACAAAGCAGTTGATTCACCACGGTGACAATTAATGAATATGATATTAAATAATGATTTCAAAATGAGAAATATTAGGCATACTGACAAGATTTAATACGATTTCATTTGCCAACGTATACTTTTTTTTGATGTGTCATCTTTCAGTTTCAAAGATTTTTATAAGAAAATAAAACATTCAAGAGCAATAAACAGAGATGTAACTGGATTACTATACAAATAAATGTGTGTTTAACAGTGGCAGTAAAAAACTTGAAGGAGAAGAATATCCGGGCTTGTTCGACGAACAGGATTTTGCCGTTACGGAGAAGAATGTATACCTTAGCCCATGTTCATCAAATCTGCCAGTCAAACCGGATTGTAAAATGATCACAAATTTCAGTCAGTTTAATTACTCAGATTTGTACAATTGAATATCTGTACAAATAAACTGTGTTAATTTGAGCACAGTATAATTAATATGTTTGATTTCTAGTTGTACCATAAAAATGGAAAGAGTCCATGAGTATATATAACAAAAACATCCATCCATCCATCCATTGTCCAAGCTGTTTCTCCGTCTGGGTCGCGGGGTAATAAAAACATATACTAGCCAAAATGTAATTTATAAAGTCCCAGAACATCTAAAAGTTGTGCCTGCATATGAAAATGTTTAGCGTGTCAAGGGCAACAGATGGCTTATGATTTCCATTCACTGGCTCATTACGTGGCGTGTTTCATGTAAACTATATGGTGGTGTGAACACACCAAGTCAAAAATTTGAGAAAGACAAGAGATCGGTTAAAGGATAATCACTCCTTTGCCGTGTAGGTGAAACTCTGTGCACTCGTGAATTCAATCCACCGTCTGGAAAACAGCAAAACATAAAAAGTATGTAAAGGATTTTTCTTTAAAACAATTTCAAAAGAAATACAGCTAAAACAATGAGTTGTGTGTACTAGAACGTAAAATTATACAGTGTAATTCATTAAGAACAGCTGGAAACCATAAAAAACAACTATTACTGTTAGTTCATTTTGGTCTTCTCAAAGCCACAACATGAATGTAGCATACAAGATACAGTCATATGCAAAAATCTGAACACTCCCTGGTTAAATCATGTTTTGTTGATTGTAAGTGAAAAATAAGTTAACATATCCTCTACAGGCAAAAATGAGTTCAAAATATCTATTTGCTGAGTTTAATTTCTATATGTTTAGAGAATCTTTACCTTCCAATATTACTGACAATCAAACAGTTACTAAAATGCCAAATACTAGTTAAACAAAACACCTTTTTCACAACATTTTTACATACAAGAAACTAACAAAGCAAACTAATACAAACCTGAGGGACGAACAGGACGAGATCCAGACATCCTAAATGCTGAAAACATTCTTGCTGTTAAAGATCACAGCATTATATTTTTGTAACCTAAAAATGCTTGATTTGCAAATAAACCATTTAAGTCATCAATGGCAATGTATAATCAATGCTTAGCTAGATCTTACATGAATTAATTTAATAACAAGTTGTACTGTATCTCTGATTCTTCTGTAGCAAATACAAGGCAGTGTGAAAGAACATTATGTGCTTGTGAAAGGATTCCCTTGACATTTCTGAATGATGCAAACAAATTTCTGGTAGTAGTTACAGGATCATACACTGATAATTACCTGTCTGATGTCCAGATGACCTGCATGCAGCTCTTCCAAATCCACTGCATTTGGACCTATGTGAATTTAGTTTATCTGAAGACAGAAAAGGGCAGATGATTTCTGTTTCCACATGAAATGAGTGAGGTACGTGGGCTGGAATGTAAAACTACACTATGAAACATCAATGCACCAAGAATAGCTACTATGAAAACACCTAAGAAAACTCTTCCATTTTGAGCCTGCTTTTGGAAAATCAAAGCTACAACATGTATGTAGTAGGGAAAAAACACTTTCAGGATGTGTGGTGAAGGCCTGTGAGAAAATAAATGTGAAACAATTAACAGATAAAAATCAATATAAAAAAAATCAAGGTTTCCTCAGTTTGGTGATGTTTCTGTCCAAACACACCTGATTGAGCTCATCAGTTCATTGCCAGGTTGAGTCAACATGAAAAACACCAAACTGTGCTTGACTGCAGCTCTCGGTTCCCCACCCTGATCTAAGAAGTCATTTCTGCCAAATGAGGTGGCAGCAGCTATAAAAGCTAGGATTACTTCCTGATTCCACAGTAGAGGACTGCCCTTCTGGCAGGTTTGTTAAATAAAAGAATGCAAAGTATAATTTTAATGTCTATATGCTTTGAGATCTCCTGCAAAGTACTGTATATTCCCATACATGCAAATATACTGAAAAAAACACCTTTTTACAGCACTATACATTCTAAATAAATAAACCAATAAACAATCTAACAAATAAACCAAAGCAGGATAAACCTAAGCAAGGAGGAGATCTGGACTTCTGCAGCTTAAGGCTGGACCTTAAGCCTTTCGTTGGGTAGGCAGGTATTCAGATACCTGTAATTCATTTTTTTGGCTAAATATGGGCTATCAGTAAAGGTGAACTGCAAAATGCTGTAATGTTTGTGGTTCTTAGGAGAAACTCAGACGACATGGGGTTATGGTCCATAACACAGCTTATTTTTAATTTGCTGAAAACAGGGCCAAACATGGTGAGAAACACAGCCTCTCCAGCGCTAACAGCTAAAAACACAGCCCTCTGCTCTACTCAGGAAAGCCCATCCCTCTACCTGTATTCAGGTATTCCAACATTAAAGTCCTTGTACAAATGAAACTATGGGCGTTTTCAGACCTGAAAGCCCAGACCAAGGTCTGAACCAGGGTTCAAACCAGGGTTAAAAAGGGTCACTTAATTCTAATCATAACTGGCTGCCTCCATTTCCTATAATTAGCCTGAACCATCCAGAAAAGAATTTCAAACTGCAAATGAACCGAATCGTGGTTCAGTTTGATCCAGAACATAGCCACCTTTTTGGCTATGGATTGCAGATTCAGATTTTACAGTAGACAAAGCCACCAATGTGCTTTTAACACAGGCGTCGGACATGGATTTTCTAAACGAGCTTCTCAGCCCATGTGGTAGATTGTCGAGAGTTTGGCTATTTACCTGATTGACTGCGTTGCCTTTGCTTTACTTTTTCTCCCTCTTTGGGTTTATGTGCAACCTGTGTGTCCTCTCCTTGGGGCTTGGTGACCACCATGGAGGTCAGTGGAGTCACAAATTTATATTTTAGAGAGAGATTCAGGGCTTCTTCCCTGGCCGTCTCCTTCTCCTGCCCAGTAAGTGCCACTCTGAAATAAAGAACTAATAACGCTCAGTGTGATTGTTATTACACATGCACTACATATCCAAACATCTTGTAGACACCCGCTCATTCAGCACTGAAATCAAAGCTATTAATAGGTTGCTTGTTCCCCTTTGATGCAGTAACAGTCTCTACTTCTCTGGGAAAACTTTATGCTAGACATTGTGATATGGCTGTAAGGATTTAATTGCGTTCAGCCACAAAAGCATTGGTGGGGTCAGGTACTGATGTTGGATGGTCAGGCCTGGATCACTCCAAATCATCAGGATCAGTATTGGGTGGAGCTCCATCACTCGAGAGAATGCAGTTCCACTGCTCCACAGCCTATTGCTGGGGGTGGAGAGGGGTATGTTTACAAATCAAATCAAATCAAATTTGATTTGATTTGTTTACACTCCTCTAGCTCAAGCCTGGCATTAGACACAGTGAGCTTAGGATCATGTGCAGCTGCTCCAGAGCATCCCATTCTATTGGTTAATGCTTAATGCTTTTGCAAATATAGCGTATTGTCCTTGCAGAAACACGTACGTATACACAGTACAGATAATTTTACTTCTCACTTACTCTTTCTCCAATAGCTGTTTCACTGTAAGATAAGCCCAAAGTCTCTGGATGGAGTTTTCATGCTGTGGCAAAACACCTGCCAGGCCTTTTGTTAACACAGAGTCCTGGTAGGTCACCTTACTGTTTTTCTGCAATGAGGCAAGAACATTAAGGTGAGACAGAAGCACAGCCACCTGCAGGTGGGCAGTATGACAGTATTTTACTGTTACTGTGATCAACTTTACTATCATGATACACAATATGCTTCTTCGATATCAGGGATATCATCAGTACTTAAAGAACACCAACTGATATTGGAACACCAACTGATATTGGACAGATATTTGACAAATGACTTGAGAAATTTGACAAAGCTAAATTTGGCTTCATTACACTTTAAATAGTGTAACAGTTTCATTCAGCTGCCTTTACGAGTGGCAGAATGTAACTGCTGCTTCATTAACGGTAGAACAAAAATTCAAACAAAAAGCTGGCCAACTTCAGCCTTGTATAAATTAAGATGTGAAACAGTATTTAGCAGGTCTTTGGCGGCCCACTGGAAAGTTTTGTGCTTGTTATGCACAATAAAATTACTTCAGATTTGCTTTGTTAAAATAGTTCTTATTACAAATTAAAGGGACACCTATCCATCCATCCATCAGTAACACTTTATTTTAAGGCTACTTACACGACTGTCTGTATGAACAGCTTATCAGAATCAGAATCCTTTATTGATCCCAGAGGAAAATTGCAGAAATCTATGCCAGCAATCACAAGATCCCATAAGCTGAAGTAAATGACACTGTATTGACAATAGGGTTTTCTACTTTAACTCAAGTAAAACTAGGAAACTTATGCTTCATAATAGTGTTACAAATAGAACAAATGTTCATCACTTTAGTTTAAGGTCTCTTATGCCAAGGCAATGTCATTAACTTCATAGAACATCTTTGGTTATCTTGAATTTCTAGCATAAGCTGGTCATAAATACACAAATATTGCTTCATGAATGTTATTCAGTGCTTATGTATGTGTTATCTAGTCCTATGTAAATAGCCTTCAAATAAAGTGTTACCCTATCTAATAATGAACCACTGTTAAGCTAGAAAAATTAACTTATGCATCTAGAATGTCTTTACTTGAAATAATACATATACAATGATATACACTGAAACTGTGAGAAATTTTAATTATGCCAAGATCTAAATATTTGGCCATACTGACCAGTACATTTGATTTTAAATCAGGCCCCACTGCCCACACACACACACACACACACACACACACACACACACACACACACACACACACACACACACACACACACACACACACACACACAAAGAACGAGGAAGGTCTTACTGAGATTGCGATAATCTCTGTTTGGAAAGCGTCCAGGCTGTTGTCTGTGATTTGACCAGCCACGACGATCTCTGAGCCGTTGTAGTAGCGGCTGAATCTGGTCTGGGTGAGATTTCCTGCTGCAGTATAGTTCAGCTGGACGTCAGTTAAAAGAGGTGTGGCCACAGACTCATAGAAACCCTATCAAGCATGAAGATGGTTCTGAAACACTGGCAGGGAAACAAAGTATTGGAATTAATTTAACTGTAACAGGCACATCTTATATTACCTGTAGCTGTAGGTCAGCATCTGAGTCCTCATAGATCCTACGAGCACGTCCATTATTTTCCAGAGCCATTTTATTCAGGAAATCAAAGTTAACATCAAATCCAAACCCCAGACAGTACAGAGGAAACTTCCCCCCAATGGCCTCTTTCACATTAGCCTGAATCTGTGTTGGGTCACTCACACCTGTTGGAGAAGGAGGTGTTACCACTAGAAGGTCTTATTTCTACGTGACAAGTTAGAATAAAAGAAAAGAGCAGTGTTGATATGTGTGTATTAGGGCTGGGCAATAACTCAATATCAATATACATCGCGATAGAAAATATTTCAATAACGGTGACATGATTTTTAGGCACATTTCCAATATTTCAAAAAATAATATTTACAACATCTGCATTGACGTTCATTACAGGGTGTTGCCATCAGTTCATTGCATTCAAGCCGAGCTGAAAAAGCAGTGATGTGATGTGAGTGATGACGTACACCACAGGCACACAGCCAGAGCTCAGCAATAGCAGGCTAGGCTAGGTTTGGTTCGGCTCCAACGCGGCACGTCCTAGCTGCTAAACGAGTACCGCTGACCACGATACAAATGTGACTGAACGAGCTTCCACGAGTGATAATAAAGCAGACGAAATAGTTGATAAGAGGAAAAACAAATTCAGTGGCGTGGAAGTGGTCCGGCTATCGAAGATCTGATCAACTTCAGGTTTCAGTGTGCTGCAAAATGTGCCGTAGAGTGGTGCCGACTCGCAGCGGGAACACATCAAATATGTTCCATCATCTGAAGCAGTTCCACTCGACAGAATATTCCGAGAGTGTGAAGCTGAGGCGCCATAAAAGTTTAAGCCAACCTTTCCCTGCGACATCACCAGCAGGTGTGTCAAGCAAAGGGAATCCCACGCAGCAAACACAGATAGCTGCATTCATGCCATATGACAAAGAGGCCAAGCGTCATAAAGACATCACTAAAGCTGTAACAAACTACTTGGCTAAGGACATGGTGCCGTTTACTATGCTGGAAAATGTAGGCTTCAGGAAAATGATGTCAGTCAGGTGTTTTATATTCTTTATATTTGTTTATATTCTTTAGATTCACAGTTTGATTGTGTGAAGTTTATGCCTGCTTCTAGTTGTTGCTTGCCATGACATAATTTCAACGAGCATGTGTTACACTGTGCATTTGATAAATGTGGTGTTCTGTTTAGCGGAGCATTGCACTGCACCCTTCACAGACTGCTCACTACTCAGCGTAATGCTCCATACCATACCCAGACACTAGATATTACTTAGTAGGCCTATAGCTTTGATTAGGTGATTTAAATCAGGGTTATTATGTGACTTTATAGGCTATTTATTTCATCTTTTCAAGAAATACATATTTGTATGGATGATACATACAGCAATTCTATCAAATTCCAATGTGTTTTATTGCCATTGGAACAGATGTTTGCCAAATCAAGTGTGAAATAACAGAAATGTGAATAAGTAGGAAAATTGTGTTTTTACTGTAAGAGTGATATAAATAAGTAAAAAATTGTACTTAAAATACAGCTACAAATTAGAACTATACACTACAACATTTTTCTCTCTCTATCTACAGAGAAAGTTAACCAAGACAAGCGAGTAGACAGAGCAGTTGGGGTCTGTAAAAAGGTTGTGGCTGCCTTCTTCTTCTTCTGGAAGAAAAAGCAGGACCTTGCAGCTGTTCAGGAGGAGTATAACTTGCCAAAGCACAAGCTTGTGAGTGAGACACCAACAAAAAGGGGCTCCTGTCAACAAACGGTGAAGTAGAAAAGGGCCATCACAGAGGTCCTCTCAAAGGACAAGAAGACCAGGTCACTGGTTCCCACCTGGCAAGATGTGGATATTTTAGTCTATAGATGCAGCTCTGAGCCTGCTTCTTGAATTCACTGATGCCTTGTCCGGTGAGTCCTACGTCAGTGGTCACTGGTTCTAAAACCAATCATGCATCTTTTCAACACCTCCATCTTGAAGGATGCAGAGGATGACACAGAGCTCACCCGGACCATAAAGACAACAGTGATGGGATACCTCAACGAAAAGTATGATGACCCAGCAATGGATGATCTTCTTGACATGGCATGTCTTACTGACCCAAGACTCAAGCTTCAGTACACTCAGGAGGAGAAGAGAGACAGAGCTGTGTTGGAGATGCTGAAGGGAGAGAGAGCTGGTGTGGTATGGGTAGAAGCGTCCAGTGAAGAAGCCATGAGTGAAGCTTCTGTAGCAGTGCCACCAACCAAGAAAGCAAAGCGGTCTCTGGCTAGCTTTTTTCAAACAGGCCCACCACTAGCAATACAGCAGGCCTGAGTGCACAGCACGCAGTTGAGAGGGAACTCGGCAACTACCTTCTGGCTCCAGCTGCTGACAGTGATTCAGATCAATCCTCTGGATTGGTGGAAAGTCTATCAAAAGAACTTCCCCAATGTAAGCAAACAGGCAAAACAGTACTTGTGCATTCAGGTCACAAGTTCCCCCTCTGAGAGGGTTTTTAGCACAGGTGGCAACATCACATGTAAAAGGGCAGCTTTGAAGCCAGATAACGTAGACCAGCTTGTATTTCTTGACAGAAACCTCTAGGGCCCATCACAGGGTGTCATCAACCCTCAAACATGTCCCTTCCCCAGCAACATGTGTTTTTATTGTTGCCCGCTCATTTTTCTGTATTCTGCAGAACTTCTCATATCTCCTTATCCTGGATGAAGCACTTGTTTCAATCTATGTACATAAGAATTAAGATACTCAGTCTATGATGTAGAAGATATTAATATTGACAAAGCCAAGAAGTTTATGATTATTTGATGGCAATGTCATGTTTCTTGTTCGTATATTAAGGCTGAGTACAAATAAACTGTGAACACTGTTTCATTTGTACCATTTTTATTTCTAAAAGCTTATATAGTTTTATAGAAGGAGGTTTCATAGACTTGGCAAATTTATTTTTCAGAAGTTTGTAGGTACAGTCATTCGTTGTGGATGTTCTTGGCAGTTTTCTGTGGTTTTATGTAGTTCGTATTAATATCGGAATTTTATCGCATCGACCGAAATTAAGAAATATATCATGATATAAATTTTGCTCATACCGTCCAGCCCTAGTTTGTATCTTCTCTTTATTGTTGATAGTCCTTGTGTCTGTGCTTGCCTGAACCTTTTTTTGTCTTTTTACCTGTATTGGGCGCTCCATCAGTCAGCAGGATGAGGATGGACGCAGAACGCTCTTCTGGGTGTTTGTTGATCATCTCCACTCCCTTCAGCACTGCAGCATTGATATCTGTGGCTGAGAATGAGACGACAACTAATAAAATATTACAATATTACATCTAAAAAGGAGTAACTTCTCTTTTAAAAGGCTGGTACTGAACATGTTTTATATTTTACTCATTGTTTTGATTCATGTTTGTGTCCATTTTCCTGTTTCTCTTTATTCCCTTTTGTTACTGTGCCTTTAAGACTGTTATACATGTATGTAGTGTCTTCTGATTGGCAGAAATGTTTCAGAACAATCTGTTCTGAAATTGACACAGCGAAATTAAACTCCTGTAGCTCCCTTCAGATGTGTGGATCCTTTGGAAGGCTGTAATGATCCGTTTGCTTCCCGACATTATTAATATATTGAATTGCGAGGTTCCAACTGAGGTAAATCTGCACATACTTTCACTCTGTTATGATGTACTCCTACATGTCCAGCATAAAATTAAATACATTTAAATGAATATGACTAGCTTAAGTTACCTCCTCGAGCTTGAATCATCCTTACAAAGTCCTTTGCTAGTTCCAGATTCATCTCTGTGGCTTGGCGGAGTTTACGTTTCCAAACTTCTACTTGACGGTCAAAGATGATCAGCCCAAAGTAGTCGTCCTCAGCAAGATCTCCCAAAATTTTCAGCATCGCCAAACGTGTCTAGGACAAAAGGCTTCATTAGCAAATCTTTGTGCTACATGGTATTTATACAGAAATTTCAATATTTTCTCATAAAATCACAAGTATTAAGTCAGCAAGCAACTTCACACAGCATAGTTAACCTGCTCAATCTTCCTCCCACTCATTGAGCCACTCCGGTCAATGACAAACACCACATTTTTTGGAATGCGCTGAACATCTGTAGGTGCAAAGTAGTGGACGAAATAACCGTCAGACGCCTGACAGGAATGAGAGAAAACAGAGAGGAGAAGCCATGACAGGAGATAGGAGGAAATTGTTCTGTTGCACTGTAGACCTACAGCTGAATGTGTACTGCTGTCTTTCTAAACTGTTAACTGAAAACATTTTTTTCTTTGTCTAATCTTAATTTGTTTTTAAAAAGCATTCCATTTTGTATTTTTTCCTAGGTGAAAAGTTGTATTTTATGGACAAACCAGTAAGTGTTCATTTAAGTCAATCAACAGCACTCTACTGCAAGACACGGTACCTTCAATTCTCCACTAGGTTTTGGTCTCTCTACATCATATATTATAAGCAGATCGCCGTTCAGTCCATTTTCTCCACAAACATCACACTTGGTCTGCTGCTCACGAGTGGGGTAGAAGTTCACCCACGCCTGCAATTAAAAATGGGAAAGGCTCTTCATAATTGACCTTTCAGTTCCTACACTATTATATTAATATATGTTCCGGTTTTGGTACATGTTTAATTGATGGCTAACACTTTTCATTCTTACCCTTTTTTTCTAAATGAATTTTTAAAAATCAATAAAATATAACAGTACCATCACATTATTATACAGGTAGCTTTCACCTTGTCTCCAGCACGTGAAGTGGTTACAGCATTGACCAACTCATTAGTGTTCAACTCTCCTTTCACTTCCATGAAGGAAATGCCTGGACTCTCCTCAATGTACACGTCAATCTAACAGAGGGACCAAAAATAAGTTGACAGAAACCGTCATCCACTGTCCTCTGTTACTTAAAAGTGTCATACTGTAATGCAGCACAGAAGGACCGATGATCCTTTAATCTGTTTTGTGTCTTTACCTTGAAATCTCCTACAGGCTGCATCGGTCGGGTGTTGATGAGTAGCTGATATTTGCCATGCTGTCGCTGCAGCAGCTCCTCATAGACGAGCTCAAAGGTCACTTTACTGAAAGCAGCCACCGTCACTGAGGTCTTAAACTCCTCCAGAGTCCTTCCTACCGAACTTTGGCAAACAATGACATGGCACATAAATACAGCTATTAACTGATGTATATAAATGCATATGCAAACAAATATGCTTAATTACATTTACACCAGCAGGCAGTCAAACTAATGTTATGTAAATAGCCTGTACCAACCTCAGATTTGAATAATTTATTAATAATAATAATAATAATAATAATAATAATAATAATAATAATAATGATATTTTGTTTCAGCTAAACCAATTCAAGAGATTAAATCGGTTCATGAGGTAAATTGAGTCTGTTTTGGTGAAAGTGAAATATAATTAGATTTTGAACTCATCTCCATCACTGGCTTCAGTAAAATTGTACTTGACTGTATTGTATGTTTGAAGACGGTACCTGACCATCCCAGCACTTTCTCCCCGAGACACTGCCTGACTGTACTGCTGCTGAGCCTCTTCTTTCTTCTTCACAACTCCATCATACGTCTTCCCCTCCATGGTCCTGAGACAGAGATGCTTATTCAGAGACCCTGTACATTCAAACAGAGACGAGCAGAGCAGCCTAAACCTTGCTCATGTAAAAGTATTGCTACATTAGGAAATACTAAATGCTAAGTAAACTTGATTAGACACACAAAAGTACTTCTTGAGGAGAGAAACACTAGTTGGTTAGTGTAGTGGGTAACACCTGGGTCTTCTACGCTGTAGACTGGGGTTCAAGCCCCACCTGGGTAACCACCCTACACTATACCAATAAGAGTCCTTGGGCAAGACTCCTAACACTACATTCGCCTCCCTGTGTAAAATGATCAAATTGTAAGTTGCTCTGGATAAGAGCATATTCCATAAATGTAAAGGGAATCTCTACATAATTAAATTACTGAGACATAAAAGAAATCCAGAGTGGGTCGATGTGAAATGGTTCATTGTAGAGAAGCTTGCAGACTCTTTTTTACAGTGGTAATGAAATCAAATATAATCACTTCAGTAATGATCCAAAACCACCGGTGAACCTGTCTTCTGTGTTTATATGTAATGTTGATGATGGTAAAATAGCGGTAAATCTACTTATCTTTGGGCACTATGTTGCCTTGCAATATCCTGTATGTGTCTCTCCACAATTAAAGGATTTAAAAATGTTTTGGGTCCAAATGTTTTTAAAACAATCATAAAACTATGTCCCAGGCATCATTCATAACTTTTTCACATAACTGTGTGATTAAGGTTTTAAAGGCATTAAACTCTTCAGACATCTGGTTCCTATCACCATCTTATCACAGTGACAATTCTGATTCATTTCATATCAAGCCAAGTTAATTATGTAGTGAGCACTTTATAGAGTCACAAAGCAGTACAAATGCTGGCATCAATGCAACGAGCCAAAATTAAACTAAAAAAAGAATTAGTAGCTAAATGTTAATCACTAAAACATAACTGAGTAAAAACTAGATTGATTTGTTCACAAATATACTTAGTAGAAACAAAACTGGTAGCATATGAATATATTCTGAACTTTTACTTAAACAGGGGCCTAGTTATTAATAACTTCTTCATCCAAATCTGCTTGGACAGAGGAAACAGATTTCTGACGTCACCCTTCTTCTCTTATCAAACAGGGTTACAGTTCTCAAAACATTCTGGAAGTGCAACTTTTAATTAAGAGGATGTCAAAATATTTGTTTCAGATCGAGATCTGGCAAATGAACCCAGTGTTTTTGCTACATGTTTACTCACATTCTGAATTTGCTGATGAAAGCATTCTTGGGTATCTTAACCTGGAAATGGACTTCTTTCGACCCATTCACTCGGTTTGCCACGCGGCTCGTGATGACTGTGATGGCGTAGCGGCTGGTTACTGTGGAGTTTATGTGGAAGCTGTAGATGTCAACATATCGTTCCTGCAGTGAAGAAAATACAGAACATGACTTCTGTATATAACTCCATTCTTCTGTATATAACTCCAAGAATTTTTCCATTTGGTCTATCATTGTAATTTATCTGTAAATTAACTGTCATCTCATTGCTTGTAGTACAAAAATCAACAGTCAAACTGTAAGGGTGTCACAGAACTCAGAAGCTTGCGGACATTAAAAGAGGCATAAGTTTTAATGTTGACGTCCACAACCAAAATCTTAATCCAGAGACAGGCAGAAAGGTCAAAACACAGAAAGGGAATAGCGGAAGCAAACAAACCAAACGGGCAGTCTCAATACACACGTGAGGGTCAGAACACAAAGGCAGAATCTTCAGAGCAAACAAGTCCAATGGGGAAATCCAAAAACAGGGTAGTAGAAAAACAAAGCACAGGAAGGCAGGCAGAGGAACGCTCAGTAGTTGCCATGAAACAGAACAACAACTCGCAAAGATTTTATCTGAAGCCCGGGCTGATGACCACAAACATCACACGATCAACACACATGTGGATCCAGTTAATAATAAGGAGATTGCGAACGATGATACGTGCGTGGGGGAGAATCTCTAGTCAACTGATCTCCCAAAGTATTCTGGGAGATCGAGTCCAAGTGAGTGTCTTGAGAGGAAGTAGGAAGCGTCTGGTGACTGTGTTTTCCCGGGTAATTCTGGGAAATCGAGTTTGTTTCCTTAGTAGATGTGACGCAAACAAGATCACGCAGTACACACAGGCACCATGAGAGTGGACACACAGCTGATTTAGTAGCTAACACAGGTTATACTGATATTAAATAAAACACAACACTGCTTTATGCACATAGAAACAGAAAATCATGCAGCGTCAAACAAAGCTGTTTTTATTCTTGAGCAAATATAGAAGCCAAACACTCATTCTGCAAGCGTACTTGGTAAAACAATTGAATTAGCTATATAGCTAACAAATAATCATACTACTCACTCTGTGTCGTAAATGTGTTACAGCAACAGATTAGAAGTTAGAATTTCCCGTTTTCATTAGACCAGTATGTGTCAACAATTAAATTTTGTCTTAACCCAAAGCACCAAATTCACATTCTGCTTGTTCTGATGTGAATGTGAAATCTAATAACTGTGGAAAATTATTGTAGGCAGCTTAAATAATTGTGATTCTCCCAAATAACCATGATTAGATAATTATGTCATAGTTGTGAAAGGCCTACCGCTAATAAGACATTAGCTACATTTTGACCATCTAATGATGAACACATGGATTTTTTTGTTGATTATCACTACCCATGAAATAAGTCCTGGAACGTTTTCCAAACTTGATTACATGACTTATAAAAAACAAAAATGTCTGTGGTCTGATGCACATTGAACACTGACAAGATATTCAGATTAATGCACTTAGATCAGGGTCAGTAGGCTTTGATATTTCTTGTATGGTTCTTATTTCTCTGAAAAAGAAAACCTAATATATAAACCTGTGTGGGTTTTCTGGCTGGATCAGTGTTTTCAGTTTCAGTTCTATGTCAAAAGATACAAATAAATGGTACTAACAACAAGAATATTTCAGGTCTACAAAACACACACTGGTTGCAAACTTATAAATACCTTTGCTGGAACATTAAATTTCTAAATTCCTATACGTGCAGGACCCTTCATCCTATACAAACTACAGCGTCATTCTACTAAGACAACAGCCTGTTAGAGGGCTTTTTAACAGATCTCCGCACTGATATTCCATGCACCTTCCAAACTACCATCAACACGTCTTTAACTAAATTCTTCTTTAAACAAATTACTCAGGGGAATAAATTAATAGAGTCTCCTAAACACAGAAATAGATGTTACCCTTAAAGGACTCTAAGGAAAAAGACACATGCAAGAGTGATAAACATAGTAAACCAAGAAATCCTTTAAAACTACATGCTACAGCGTGCACAGAGAGATCATAAAGACCTTAACAGGTTTAACATGGGATTTGAACTTACCTTATTGGTTTGGCCTGGAGCTGCACAAATGAGTAAGAAGCCAAGCAAAGTTATGATCGCTGTTGCTCGAGCCATGATGATCCACACCCAACTGAAGCTGTTCGGACAGATGCAAGTTTTTAAACAAACCCTGCAGACCCTGCTATTGGTCACCACAGAGAAACTAAAGACAACACCCTTTCAGTCCTCAGCTTCTTACGGTAACACTTACATTTACAGCATTTAGCTTTACAAAAAACACTTGCGTTTTGGGAACAGATGTTTACAAAAACTACTACTAAAACATCACATCAGAATCTTACACTGCAATTTTAACCTAACAGCTGTGCCACATAAAGAATGCATGCCCCATATTATCAATAGATCATGATGTGTCATTTTAAAGAAATTTTTACCCAAATTACATAAATAGTTTGGAATGTTAAAAAGAAGTCTGGTTTGATGTCAAACCCTCCATTCTGGAGAGACTTACCCAACTGGAGATGGTGATAAGAACCAAGGGTTTCAGCATCTACAAGGCAAATATAACCATTTTATTCACCATCCAAAACAACCAGAAAACTTCCATGAGTCTTCCCATTTTTTACGTGTTGTTTCAGTGCCATTTACCTCAGAACACACTGCATGTACCTCTCCACCATGAATGGATTTAAAATATGTTTTAGGCCAGAACTATAAACTGATAAAACTCATGTCTCAGGAATCAGGCAGCGTGCTCATAACCATTTCACGAATTTCACAAAGGCTCTCTAGGCTCAGACCTGCGCACTCCTGTTTTAGAGGCATTAAACTTCTCAAACATCTGGTTTCTATCACCAGCTATTCTGACTCGAAGAATCTCTACATCTGTTTTCTCCGCTTCAACAGAGCCACATATTCCTGTGATATTTAGTTTCAGTTTTTACAGACTTAATTAAAAAAAGATAAGAAGACAGGCAATAAAAGGTAGAGATAATAAAAAGGAGTACTGTCAGTATGAAGGGTTTATTTTGCTTCAAACTGCACTGTATTTACTGTCTCATAATAAGCCTAAAAAGCTGATACTTCAACCTCAAACCAACGGTAAAGAGCCTTCCATGTCTGTCTATCCTATGTTCACAGCACAAATAAAAACTCTTCTGTGCTGATGTTTGGCTTTGATTTGTTGAATAAAATTGTCCTGGTACTGAAATGACTGCAAAATAAATCCATCACTATTTCGTGAGGACAAACTACCAGAATTCAGCTGTTTGGCAGTTTCCAATTTAGCATCTGTAGAGGCAACAATTAAAGGCTAACACTAAGCTAACCGAAGCGAATACTTGCCATGTGTAATGTATTAATATTAATACTGATCTCTGCTCATATTCAATCTGACTGATTCATCCAGCTTGTCATCAGTTAAGTTTAGAAAGCATAACTTATCAAGGTAGCTAAACAATTTTAGATAAATCACACTTTTTCTAATTTTCTGTGCAACTAAATGTTTAAGATATAAACAACATTCTTCAGAATGGTCTGGTGTGAAATTCTGTTCTAGAGAACCTTACAGAGTCAGCACTGTGGTGGTGATACAACCAGATGTCTACAGGCGTCACAGGCGTTACAGGAGTGTAACTGCAGCGTCATTTAAGGTGGAACGGGAAGCTTAGCCTCGTGGTTACTGTGTGCTTAAACAACATTCCCCAAACCACAGTTTAAGCTGGATAAAAACCAATTACTGGGATAACCTGCCTCTTGTGAACATAATAACGGACTGATATAAGCTACTAAAGAAACGTTAATCGCTAACGTTCACGGTCATGTGTGGAGCAGCAGGCAGCAAATACATTCAATTAGCGCCAAAGTTACTGCATTTTTATGCACTTCAGTAACTGAATAAAAATTAAGACTAACAAAAAAAAATAACCATTTAACTTACCGTGTGTTACAACCTTACAAACTAGATGAGCTAACTTACCTCAGAGTCTGGAGCCTTCGCCATCCTAGCCAGCTTAACGTTAAATTTACCAGGCATTGACTTGACCGTAACCGTGGCAGGTCGCGAAAAGCGCAAGTAACTTCAGCCCATGTTAGTTAAACTTCTAACGACCCATAATAAAGATATTAATGTCTAGTTATTACAGTAAGGGTGAGAGTTACAGCCAAAGGGAACAACCCGCTTCCCTCAGCTGCGGCTTTCGGCCCGGAGCCGTTAAATTTCCGTTGAAGTTTGAATTTCAAAATGAGAGTGGCTGCGCGCGCAGGCTGCAGGACTGATGCAGGGTTGCCAGATTGCTTCTATATTTTCGCCCTAAACATAGTAAAAACTCGCCAAAATGCTTGAATAAACGAAATATACATAATACCCATAATACAGAATATACATAGAATAATATAGAATATACATAGAAATATACATAATATGAAATAATACAGCGTTTAATCAGCACTGGTACTGTACAGTACAGTATATGGTAACGTTACGTCAACTGCTGCTTAGGTCGCCATTAAACGGCACTGTTAGCGTTTTAACTCTGCTGAGAAGAACAAACTCAGATAGCAAAGTAACGTTGAATCGACGTTGATATCGCGTCATTTTCGTCTTTTTTAGTTAAGCTTTTAACGTAATTTTTAGTTTCCCTGCCAAACAAGAAACATCTAGGAAAAGGAAGCATAAATAATTCCAATTTTAAAAAAAATATTGTATGCGTATATCAATAGCTTGGAAATCCAAATCCAGCCAAAATCCACTCAATTTGGCAGGGCTGGAAGTTAGGGAACCAACCCTGTGACCAGAAGGTTGCTGGTTCGATTCCCGGTGCTGACAGTCCATGACTGAAGTGCCCTTGAGCAAGACACCTAACCCCCAATGTGGATAGGGCTGCCCACTGCTCCGGGCAAGTGTGCTCACTGCCCCCTAGTGTGTGTGAAACTAACTAAAATGTAAATATACAAATTTTATATTTTGTTTTATCCAAAACCCCGGATTTGGGAGAGGCTCGGAGTAGAGCCGCTGCTCCTCCACGTTGAGAGAAGCCAGCTGAGGTGGTTCAGGCATCTGGTAAGGATGGCCTCTGGACGCCTCCTGAGGTGTTCCAGACATGTCCAACGGGGAAGAGAACCCAGGGAGGACCCAGGACACGTTGGAGGGATTGTATCTTTCGACTGTCTTGGGAATGCCTCGGTATCTCTCCGGAAGAGCTGGAGGAGGTGGCGGAGGAGAGGGAGGCCTGGGCCTCTTTGCTTAGGCTGCTGCCCCTGCGACCCGGACCCGGATAAGCGGATGACGATGGATGGATGGATGGATGGTTTTATCCAAAACCCAGAAGGACAAGCGGTTCAGAAATTGTGCATATTGTTTTTTGTTTTCCAAATATGTTAAAGTCATCAAATAAATCAAAAATATGCACTTAAATAGGCAAAAAAATATGCCATATAACAGTTTTCCGTAAGTGGTGTGCTACTTATTTGCATGCATATACATACATACATCAGTCAAGGACATTAAAAATGAGTTAGAATATGAAAGTGATGGAAACCTTACAGAATCAGAATGAGAGAAATTATGAACAGACAAATGGATGGACCAAATAATCACTATTAGGGGCGAGCTGGTGCGACACTCAGTATCGGTACCTTCTTCTTACCTTCAAGGCTTTGCATGGTCTGGCTCCAACATTCCTTTCTGATCTCATTTCTCTACACGGCCCCTCTCCTGCTCTCCGATCTTCTAATGTGGGACTCCTCACAGTTCCCTCAACTAGACTTTCTACTATGGGTGGCAGTGCTGCTGCTCCCAAACTCTGGAATTCTCTACCTTCCACTCTTCGGAATTGCTCTTCTCTGTCTTCCTTCAAATCCCTGTTAAAACCCCTCCTTTTTTCCTCTCTGTAGTCTTATTTATTTTATTTTTTATTTTTTAGATGATGATGTAAAGTGTCCTTGGGTTTGTGAAAGGCGCTATATAAATTGCTATATAATTATTATTATTATTATTGGCATCGGCCCGATCCTGGCCCAAATCACTGGAACGGATGTGGTAAAAATAAAAAAAAGTATAATCTGATACGATATATTAGCCTAAACGATCATGTAAGTGCTTAACTAAACCAAAAGAAGTTGCACTTTAAGATATTAAACGAATGGTGCTGACCAAAAAAAAACTAAACTAAAAGCTTCGTGTGTGAAAAAGTTGAAATAAAAAGAAACAGCAGTTCAGAATAACTGAGGTGAGATAAGTATTGCTTCCTTCAGAGGAGCAGAGCATTCGAGTCATAGTTTGAGCAGGATGTTATTTAGACGGCCAGATTAAGCAAAGCGCATCCACACAGATGTACTGTTACGAGCTTCGCTGTGTAAGAGAGGGAAAAGACGGTATCGGACTGGTCTCGGTATCGCCTGATACCGACTCAAGGATGCGGTATTAATATCGTTATCAGACATGAAAAGGTGGCATCGAGCCACCCTCAACCTCTAAGATCTGTCTCCCATGATGGTTAGTGACTAGAGGGGGAAGTACGAGTGGGCCCAGTGAGCCTGGGCCTGCCCACCTAAATGATAAAGTAAATAAATGAATGAAAACAAACAAAAGTGCATTCACTAAGATTGTGACCTTCAGAATTCCTTTTTGGGCAATTTTTGACCAAAATTCACAAGGTTTCGAGCCCGGAATAGGACAGCTTGTCATAGAAAAAACCTCCAAGATGACCAACGCCCCAACTCGGTTTCTCTAGAACAGAGCGTTTCACATCAAACCAGTCTGAGTGACTTTGTTTACATCTGAACAGTCGAATTATGGAGAAATTTAGAAGAAATGTGGAATTCCCCTTTTGGGCTCCAAGCCGTCGATACACAAAGAGCACCCAGCTGGACGCAATGCGGGTGATGCTGCTATGTACATCCTTTGGTAAGAAGTTTCTTCACTCACAAACACACAGTCCCAGAAAACAATCATAACTTGCAAGTAAGTAGGAGAGCTTTAATGTTTGTGCTCGTGTAAATACAGCGTCCGGACGTGGCCCTGGTCTGCGGATACAGGGAGAGCAAGCAGCAGGCAGAAGAAGCATTGCGAGATTTTAGTGCAAGCATATCAGAACATAAGGGCAGGAAATGGACAATTCCCGTAAACATGTGCATAGCTAAGACACAACAGCGGGAAAGCGCAGTGAAAGCGCCCCACTGCCTCGGAAGAGGTGCGTAAAATAGCCCTACAGCTGTACACTGTACAATTCTACAACATTTCACCTCTAAGAAGAATCACATGATTGAGTAACAGCACATTCGTATAAGCAATGTCCGAGTCATCGTCTGTGGAAAAAGGCATAGTCCTACACAACCCTGATCTAAGTGATATTTAGTGGATAAAAAGGGGAGGGGGGGCTGTGAAAGACCAAACTTCTTCATAAACACAGAGTTTAGAGTTCTATAAAGCCTTCTGCATGTAGAAAACACACACACTCACACACACACCCAGCCTTTTACACACAAAGATTACATTATGAGGAACTGAAAACAGCGAGAGAAGGTTCAGGATCACGCTCCTGAACCCAGAACTCAAATTTACCCACATTTTCACCACCTCAAATCAGCTCTGCTTCCCAGTCCTGGTGCGTGAATGCCCCTGCACTTTACCTTCTAGTGTTCATCTTGCTCCAACAACTCATCCGCTCATTCCCGACCCCTTCGAGAGGTTCAAAGGGCCGAACAGAACCAGGACTTGGAACCACAGCCGCAGAACAATCTCACAGTGTTCATGTGTTTGCACTAACATTCAAAAGTACGGAATCACCTGTCGTAATAATAACAACTGTTATTTCATTTAGTCCAGACTGAAATACTAAAAGCTGGATTATTGTTATGACTTCAATCTTGATGTTCTGCAGTTTTCTCCCTCAATATGGAATCATCTACGGCTGTGCTCATCTTTCTGGACACAGTTCTTCATTTTTCACAGCTTCCTACCTGAAATGAAAAGCTGTGGCGTCATATTAGCCGTAAAATTGATGTCTTGGCGAGAGAAATCTTAAATCGGGTCGATATTTCTCAGAACGTTCTAAGATTATTTACTTACTTTAAGTGAAACGATGTCACTATAATGATAGATCATTTTGCTTGTTTAAAGAAATATGCTTTTATATGAATACAAAATGTCTGGATATAAAATAATCTCAGAATATTAACAAACCAGGAATGAAAACATTTCCCTTATTAATATGCAAGATCCCATTTTGTCACCATAGCATTTAAGATTTGAATCGACTACCTGGAACATTTATTTAGTCATTCTTACCATCTTCAATGGCTATTCGTTCAACTAATATCTACATCTGCAGTGGACTGTCTCAAGTATTTGGGACACCTTGCACTCCATTGTGACCCCCCCACCCCACCCCTGGGCCCCTGGTAGTCAGAGGCCCCCGAGCACTCGCCCCAATGGCCCAATCAGTAATCCATCCCTGCAAAATAGAACCATTTTATGAATGTACCTGCCATAAAACAGCGATTCCTTACTTTGGAACGGTGGTGTACACTGAACCTGGGGAATTCTAAAACCCGTCATCTTTCTCATTTCTTCATGTTACTATATGTTATGGCTACTGAATATTTTGCCAAATATAAGCTTTAATAACAGCAGTGTTGTCCAAAATGATCATGGGCCCACCACAATATCTCACCCTCCTCACCTCACTGCTGAAAACGGCCAGGCAAACTACAAGAAAGTCCCTCGTCAACAGACTCCTGTAACGTACAAATCTCTGAAACACCTGTGAGAAGAAAACTCCGCCTCAGCTTTCCTGGTGAAAGGGTATTGCTATTCACCCAGCGCGTCCAAAACTGCTGTTCAAGGCACTCTTGCAGGCTCTCCACCTGAAATCAACAGTGATCTCAAATTTCCTTTGGGTGGAGTAAAGATGCGGCATTTCTAGCGGATCTGGTTTAGGCGCCAACAGTCCAGAAAGCGTGGTGTGAAGCACTGGTGACCGCTACACAGCGGTGATGTGATCGTGACTGTGACTTCAAGACAATCCCTCTTTGTCTTATTTACATACAGAACTGACTTATTCAAACGCTATTTACATCCACACTGGGTCTGTTTTTGAATGAAGGGATTAAGCTACATGTATGCCGTGTGCTTGGTGTATGTACACTTATATACAGTGGCTATGTACAGGCATGTGAGCCCACCGGTAAAGGTTTAGTTCTATAACTAGCAGAAACATGTAGGTACAGTTCATATTAAGGTTGTTTGTCTATGCACAGCCTAAACTAATGAAAAAATACACTGTACATAGATTATGGACATATTCATGGGTGACTGGGCGCCCTTTAAAAATATATATATGCTAAATGTACATACACGGTCCAGCATATGCTCAGGTGATCGGATATTTACACCGCTGGTCTGGATACATATACATTAGCCATACAATACATGCCTACATGAGATACAGATATAGTAGTATGTCCTAATAGCTTGTGACGCTAGCTGGTTGGCCCCCAATCCCAGTCCATGGGGACCCCATAACTCTGACTTCTAAGGGTTAATTAGTTTTGAGGTTAATTAGGTGTGCTAGAAGAAGGGAGAGCTCCCACGATTGGGAACCCCTGCAGGATAAACAACAGTTTAAAGATACTGAAGAGAAATCCAACCAATTAGACAGTGTATGGAAGCCATCAATTTAGGTGCTACAAAGTCCTATTCTGAGAGCTGGGGGGTTCTGGAGGAGACAACGGTGCCATCCAGGGAGGCGACACTGTGGAAAATGTAAGCACGTCTCGGCTAAGAGGTGCAGTCAGTGCAGGCCAACGGGCGATATAGAGGGGGGACCGCAGGACCTCTCCGAAAGGGCTGCCATGCATCAAGAATCCATCCTGAAAGCCCAACAAGTGGTCAGCTGTCAGGGAGGAGGTGTGGGAATCAATTCTGGGCCACGAGAGAGGCAGCCTGGACGTTGCCGTTATCGCTGGAGGCATCTACAAAGAAAACCAAGGCAAAAGTTCATGTTTAGTGTTCAAGCTGGTGCTTCTTTAGTTTTGAACTGGAGCTACAAGGTTAACATTGCTCACAAACACTAGAAGCCAATAGTCACCCAAATCATTTCTTCTTACATAAATACATCCTCAAAACGTCTCTCAACAGGTGTTGGATCCTGACTGCGATTTCTGTTGATTTCGTTTATAAAAACTGTTAATCTTGAATATTAAAACTGAAGATAAGTTTAGAAATAGAATAGAAATCACAGATGTAAACTAGCACGGGGTTTCTCCACCTGTGGGCTGCGGAACACCAGTGGGCCATGAAGGTAGTGGTCCGCAGGCCTGTACTCAGAGTGAGGACGTAATTCGGGCTCGTAACGTCACAGTCAGTCGTTAAAACATAAGTGGAAAAACGAGTAACTTAATTTAATAATGAAGAATTAAACATTTTCACAGTACAACTAATGTAAAAATGAATAGAGACATACAAATAAAAACAGTGCAGTAGTGGGCTAACTAAACATCAGCTGCTATGATTTTTAGTTATACACAGGTGGGCCTGGAGGGGGGGGGGTTGAGAACCCCTGATCTAGTATCCATATGCCCTGGTCTAAAATAGCTGCCCTCTGCGTCGAGCTACGCAATGAAGTTCTGCTGATTTTTATCGCTCACATTAAGGCCTAAACCACAATGACAGGACTGTGCAACCTTAATGAAGATCTAGAGGCAGTTTGAGTGGGTTAGGACCAGTTTTGAGGATGTATTTACAGGGAAGATTTGGGCGAGTACTGACTTTTAGTACTTGGATTTATTTGATAATAAAATCCAAATAACACGGCAAAGCAGCTGTTACACACATTTAAATCATTTGGGATTAAAACACAATGAAGCCCTGCAGCTTTTATATTTATATTAGAAATCTAATTCTAATCTAATGTATATTGCGGTCCTCGTTAGCAATGTTTTGTAGTTTTTTTAAAACGTGGCTAAAAGCAACAGCAGTAGTTGACGCTGTTCTGCAGGACTGAGTAAGACTACAGACTACAGAGAAGAACAAGGCTCTGTTATACTGTTTGGAGCGCGCTGCGTGTCCGGCTGCTTTTCTTTTGGTTTCGTTTTGAGCAAAGTCTTGACGTTTTGAGAGGGACACGAACAGATGGTGCCTATTTGACATAATAACAGGAAAAAACAGGAAATTGCAAGGCGGTTGCAGGAGATGTTGAAGATATATGAATGACAATTACTTGGAAAAAAAACACAAAACATTCTTGGTATCTATTAAGAAAGTCCTTCAGAGAAATACTGTACTAGTGAATGGACGCTAGCAGAGCTTACGCCGATTTTTCTTTACCAGTTCTCTCGTTCAGATGCCAGATGCTCACTGGATCCTACGGCTTTGGCTTTAACTCTTTAATTCAGGCTTTACTCGTTGATTTTTGTCTTGCTTAGTGTGATAGTCCTCTTCTGTAGCTGTAGTATCTGTTAGCTAAACCAGCTTGTTGTTCAAACTTCCTGATGGAATTTGCTTCACGTTCACTGGCTTCTACTAACTTTTATCCCTCATTGGTAATCAGTGTTTATGAGCAGAGCTTTTTCTTTAACTGCTTTATTACTTTATTATCAGCTTTTCTTTTCCTCACCCCTCCGGTGCTCCTGGTCCTGGTTCTCGTGGCCCGTCGGGGTCTCTGACTGAGGGGGCGAGCACGTGTGGGGCTCTGTGCCTCTTGAACCCACGTGCCCACCAGCCTGTGCAGCTCCACAGGGAACAGGTCGGTCTTGTTATTGCTGTTGTTGGTCTGTGTTTGAGCCAGGCCCACCACCGGCTGATGGGGCGGAGGGGTTGAACCCGGGGGCATCTGTGGCTGATTAGACGCTGCTGGAGCTCCAGACCCTGAGAAATCAGAGGAGTCTGAGTAAAAGGAGTTCAAGAGTACTGCCAAGAAAAACCCAGTTCCAAAGACTGGGACAGTATTGCACAATGCCAATAAAAACAAAAAGAAAGCAGTGATTAGTTCATTCTATCTGACCTGTATTAAACTGAAAAACAAAAAACTTGATAAGAGTGTTTGTAAAGAGTGTTTGTGTTTATCTGTGTGTGTGTGTGTGTGTGTGTGTGTGTGTGTGTGTGTGTGTGTGTGTGTGTGTGTGTGTGAAAGAGCAGAATGTTAGATCAAATTGTAGGCAGTCTGTATATTTAAGGGTTATTTTTTCAAAATTCTCAAAGATTAAATGAAACTGCTGCACCATTTATGGTAAAATGTAAAATTTGAAGATACATAATTAAAAAAGCAAACATAGCATCACTGTCCAAATAAAAACAAGCATCTCCAAAATAGTAATTTTACAGGATAGGGCAAAAAACTCTTACCTTTCAATATAAGTTAATGTAAAGAGATATTATTCCAACTGATTTTAGAGCGTTTTTATTGTTTTTTATTTATTTTTATTTATTTATTTTTTTTATTTTATTGTTTTATAGGA